>NW_013668826.1:94370-110588 GCF_000517525.1 Limulus polyphemus
CATAGCACTAATGAACGTTTAGTTTATACATCTAATTATAAAATGCCATAGCACTAATGAACGTTTAGTTTATACATCTAATTATAAAATGCCATAGCACTAATGAACGTTTAGTTTATACATCTAATTATAAAAACGTCATAGCACTAATGAACGTTTAGTTTATACATCTAATTATAAAATGCCATAGCACTAATGAACGTTTAGTTTATACATCTAATTATAAAATGCCATAGCACTAATGAACGTTTAGTTTATACATGTAATTATAAAATGCCATAGCACTAATGAACGTTTAGTTTATACATCTAATTATAAAATGCCATGGTATTAATGCTCATCCTTGACGATCAACAGCGGAAGATCGCCTACTAAATTAAAGAAGAGGGAATCCTCAATAGCCGTGGCACTTGAAATTTTTGTAGGCAGGATTAGAATAAATTAATCTAATAGACCTTTGTTTCCCTTTCTATTAGCTGTATTTTTGTGCGCCAGCAATACCAAGCGTGGGGCGCGCCTATACCCGATTCGATTTCATTACTCATCAGGAACCCTACCAGCCTTCCTTCAAATTGAAACTCTTTTAATTATGGATTAGAGTAGATTAATCTACGAGACCTTAGGCCAAGTGAAGTACTTCAATCGAAAGGGATTTGATCTCCTGAGTCCAAAACTGTAATTATATCTCAAATCGTCAAGAGATGACGGAGCTATGAGCTGAAAGTTTGTACTTTGAAAAAAAAAAAAAAATACAACAACTCGGAGCCATTCTATTAGTCGCTGTGTCGCAGCAAAAAAAAAAAAGTGTTAACGAGGAAAGGTGAATTAATCATTAATTAACCTCACAATTCTCGACAGCTTAAGGTTCAAAGCACTCTATAAAGTTTTTAATAGAACGTTCAATGTGTTCTTGTGGAGATGCAAACTATGTAGTTTTTGAAGCTGAGTAAGGTCACATTATTCCATCAAAGAAAAGAAAACCACTTTCACGTTTCCTTCTTATATTTTATTTAATGAGTTTGTCTGCGATTTAAATGTTTTAACTTTCATTAACAAAAGCCTTAACTGGACAGATCAATAAATTATATATACATATTGTTAACTTATGGAGTAGTCTGTTATGTTAATTAGCGTGGACAGCTCAATAACTTATATATACATATTGTTAACTTACGGAGTAGTCTGTTATGTTAATTAGTGTGGACAGATCAATAAATTATATATACATATTGTTAACTTACGGAGTAGTCTGTTATGTTAATTAGTGTGGACAGATCGATAAATTATATATACATATTGTTAACTTACGGAGTAGTCTGTTATGTTAATTAGCGTGTACTAAAATACGTTTCTCGGACCGATCTAAAAATTTAATTTCCTTTAATGAGATTTTTTAAAGTTTAAAAGTGATCATATAAAATTAAGGCTAAAGAATTCCTCTCGTAACTACAAATCTTTAAATTCAAGATTTTTCTGAAACTTTAATTTTCAGACTTACACGTATTCAAATCTACAAAAAATGCTAATTTTAGTTCACAGATACTTATTGGATCTACAATCTCAAATTATGCAATGATAACAAGCAACACGACCGAGGAATCGATTTAATTAAATACTTGGAATAATTTCACTCATAATTTTTTTTTATATAACAAACCTTTGAATAAATATTCCAAAGTTTCTTAGGTTTCGAAATCGTTGAAATGTAAACGTTTTTAATCTTCGTTGATTTAAAACCACCTATGTCAATATTCTTCGAGTGTTATGATAGGCATTTTAAAAATCGTTATGTTGATGTTTGAAAATTGCCATTTATTTAAATTAATCATACTTCGGACTTTTAAAAAATGTTTTAATTACGTTTTGTTTTAGTATGTTTCGGTTTCGGAATCAAACTGTGATATAAATAAACTCGTACGGGTATTAATTCTTGATATTTCATATAGAAAGTATACACAAGCTCTACAAGTGCTTTGTTTTTGTCATATCTCTTTGTATGTTTAGGGTAATTCGTTACGCTAATGCTTGCTGAAAGTTTTTCTTCCTACATAAAATTTAATTGGTGATCTTCCTTTCAGAGTTGTACTCGTCTACTGGATTTTGTTCGTTAGTGTGTTCTTGTGTTTAAGTTTAAATACGAGGTATTAACATTCTTATTGTCCCCCTTCACACTGGATATTATTCTGAATTATAATACCGATAATTATATAAAGTTCAGTAAAAAACGATAGACTCATTAGTACGAAATAACTTCCATTCTTTACTTAGAATTCATATTTATCTCTTTAATAGCTAACTGACAAGGGCTAGTTTTCTAATTATGAGTTGAAACAACAAATAAATGAAAGATTTAACATTTTTTTAGCCAGAATTTTGTGAAGAAAATGTCAAGAAATCATTCTGAGACAAACTGTGTAGGATACCAAAACAGTAATTTTTACTTTTCAAGCATAAATTTTATTTTCAGTAACTTTTTATAAATAAAAGTGTTTTTCACACTTTTGCGCAAAGCCAAATAAAGTGTGTAGCTCCCCATCCCAGTTTTGAACTAATATAGCTAGAGGGAAGACAGAGACTACAAACCCTCCAACTCTTGGGCTACTCTCGTCTCACCGAATAGAGAGATTCCCCATAAATCGTATAACGCAGTCACGTTTTCCCGTTGCGACAAAGGGTCTCGAACCAAGAACCTTCAGAATCACAGTACTATCACGTCCTGTAAGCAGAATAGTAATGCCAAACTTCAGGAATTACATGTAATATGCTTGATCTGTAGAAAACTTTGTAAACCCAGTGAAATCGAAGAATAATAATGGTTGGAGACGGCTTGAATGGGTATGTGTACCTGATGATGACAAAACCTTGACGAAACGTTGTACATTTGCTGTTATGTTAAAGTTTTTCTTCATTACCCATTCAAGCCTTCTCCAGCCATTATTAGTCTCAAAGTGGGTTCCTCGTCATCAAATTTGAAATCGAAGAATGCTTATAGTTATAAAAACCACCACTAGGATGTAACAGAACTAATGGAAATAAACGTTCACCGTTCATCCCAGAAATGGTTGGTTGGTTGGTTTATTGTTAAGTACAAAGCTACACAATGGATATCAGTGCTCTGTCCAGCACGGGTATCGAAACCCGATTTTTAGTATTGTAAGCATGCAGACTTACCGCTGAGCCACCGAGGAGCAGCTCATTAAAAAATTAGAAAAACTCAACAGATCACTATCTAAACACGATGATATTTTTAAAGCTTTCAATCTTAACTTGGTCTTAAAATATATTTTATGGATTTTCACCCTAAAATCAGGTACTTGATTTGTTTTTGTAAACATATTAACAAAGCTGTGTGAAAAGTTCTCTTAGAGATCTAATCTAGAATTACCAAAAGACCCCATATCTGCTTTCAAAATACATTTTCTAAGCAATTCATGCATCAAATTGCTTGATGATGTCCGACTTTGATGGTTTCTAAGTTCGTGATAACATGGAATAGACAAAAGAATAAATAAACAAACACATCCTCAACATCAAAATTAATCGTACTTAATTACTGCTGGGATTCCTTAAATATTTTACACAGAAAATGAGTGTTTTCATCCAAGTTCTTTGATCAATTCTTTACGCTGATTGCTGTAACAAAATTACTTAATATGTGTACATCAGCACAAGAGAAGGGCATCAAACCAGGCCAATAATTTGCGGGTTAACCAAAAGGATAGAATAATTTCTTTAACAACTCAGATGCGAGTTTATTCAAGTCAATAATTTGCGGGTTAACCAAGAGGTTAAAATAATTTCTTTAACAACTCAGATGCGAGTCTATTCAAGTCAATAATTTGCGGGTTAAACAAGAGGTTAAAACCATTTCTTCAACAACTCAGATGCGAGTCTAATCAAGTCAATAATTTGCGGGTTAAACAAGAGGTTAAAATAATTTCTTTAACAACTCAAATGCGAGTCTATTCAAGTCAATAATTTGCGGGTTAAACAAGAGGTTAAAATCATTTCTTCAACAACTCAGATGCGAGTCTATTCAAGTCAATAATTTGCGGGTTAAACAAGAGGTTAAAATAATTTCTTCAACAACTCAAATGCGAGTTTATTCTAGAAATCAATTGCTCTTAGAAAGGTTAAAAAAATAACACGTTTAATAAAGCGAGCGTGGCGTGGACTCTGAATAATAAATCAACCACAACTTCCTAACTTCTAAAAGAACTATTTTAATTTTCATAGCCTTAAGTTAATCGAAGAACCAGAACACTAAAAGACATCGTAAAATAGGTTTATATACATTAAGTTTATTTGCTACCTTTATTCATATATATGATTAACGTAGGTATTAGTGAATTGTATATCATATCTTAAAATGTAATCGAAATACAGAACATACAGGAATAAAACTAAGTGTAAACCAAAAGCCATTAGCGGTAAATAACTACGTACTAGCATTCAAAGGGCGTTAAAGATGGTCTGTATATTTAGTTATACACCTAAACAGATAATAATCTGCCGTGCACCAACAGATCAAGATATTAAAAGAGCCGGATTCAAGTGACTGAACCCATAATATCCTGAACCTAATTACACATTTACTGTTTGCAGGAAGGTAGTTACTGAGAAATAAAATCAAAGAAAGAACCAGGAACTCAACAACATGTAAACCTAAAGATTTCTGAATACAAATAGAAGAGCAGTTATATATTAGATACGAAAAGTAAGTAAGGTACGTATAAAGTTGTTAAATAAAAAAAGAAAAAGGGTTACATTCCCCAACCAAACATAAGTATAATTAGTGCACGAGGTATAGGAGTTATAATAGTGGAAAAAAAATATGACGACTCTATTGTACGCGGATTACCACTTTGACGTAGATTTGTATGGAAACAGTTGCTAACGAATAATTAACAGGAGATTTTATCACCATCAGAAGCAGCTTAATCTTTTACCTTTCCTATTCCCGTTAAACTATCATACTTTTACCTTTCCTACCCCCGTTAAACTATCATACTTTTACCTTTCCTACCCCCGTTAAACTATCATACTTTTACCTTTCCTACTCCCGTTAAACTATCATACTTTTACCTTTCCTACTCCCGTTAAACTATCATACTTTTACCTTTCCTACCCCCGTTAAACTATCATACTTTACCTTTCCTACTCCCGTTAAATTATCATACTTTACCTTTCCTACTCCCGTTAAACTATCATACTTTTACCTTTCCTACCCCCGTTAAACTATCATACTTTTACCTTTCCTACCCACGTTAAACTATCATACTTTTCTCACAATTGACAGCTTTCGTCACCAACAAAAGTTGGGTTCTTGGAAGTTTGAAACTGTGTCTCATAAGGATCTGATGTCAGATACTGACGATTTGCAATTCAATATTGTTCTGAAAGTTAGAAATCAGTTATCCTGAATACAAATGTTTGAAAGAAGATTTTTTTTTTGTTTCCCGATGAATAATGCAAATGGTAAACACAAGATTTCTTGTTGTATTTTTAGCGTGTGTGGTTTTTTACTATTGTTAGTGTGTCGTGAGAAACCATACATTTCCATGTGTTTTAACCTCCTGGATTCAAGAATTTGTTCGGGTGTTGCATCTTCTAACCGTCATTCACCTTTTGTATATTATTTGAGATAATTTTTCTATGCATTATTATTAAAACATTGTTTGAATAAAACGCTAATATAAATTCCCAGTCCTGTTATACCACGCAATAAAGAGAAATACAAGTACTGGATGTGTTTGATAACTATATTACTATTACTATTAAACAATGAATTGAAATAGTCACAATAACTTTGATATACGATTTCTATTTCAAACACTGTATGAAACCATACGTAATATAAACACACGGTTTATATTGTAATCCGTTATTACATAGTTAGTGAAGAACATCATAAATAATAATCTGAAAATACTTTGTTCCAGACTATTAATACGCCTGTTCTGAGATTAGGGTTAATACGCCTGTTCTGAGGTTAGGGTTAATACGCCTGTTCTGAGGTTAGGGTTAATACGCCTGTTCTGTGATTAGGTTAATACACCTGTTCTGAGATTAGGGTTAATACACCTGTTCTGTGATTAGGGTTAATACACCTGTTCTGAGATTAGGGTTAATACACCTGTTCTGATATTAGGGTTAATACATCTAAACCCGATCTGCACACAGAAGCCATGCAAGGTTTACATCTTGAAATTTGTCTATTAGTGATCGATCTCTCAATAACTCACGTAAAAAGTGATATCACGATAACTCAAGTATTGGGAATAATTTTCGTATTTTCTTAAACCAAGTTCCTGAAAACCTTCGAGGAATGGAAAAAATATATAAATTCAGTTCATTTGGTTTTCCTTTCAGATAAAAGTCATTTGGACCATCTAGTGTGTCAACCGTGGGAGATGGAACCCAGGATTTAGCGTTGTAAGTGCGTAAACTTACCTCTGTCCCTCCAGGGGCCAAAGATTTAAGAATAACAAGAGATCGGAACAAAAAAAGCGACTAGGTTGTTTTAAAACTGGTTTCAAGAAAGGTTGAGAGAACATAATATATTTTATTTCTAAACATAAACAAATATGTTTTAAAACTGGTTTAAAGAAAGTTTGTGAGAACATATTCTGTTATATTTCTAAACATAAACGAATATATTAAACTTTATTTTATTACTTATTTTAAGGAAAGTTGTAACAACATTTGCCAAATTTTCATATCAAACTTATCAGTGTATTATTTCTATAATAAACTCACTTTTGTTTTTGTGGAACTACCCTTGGTAGATAAGTACTACAAACCCATCGGAAATTCAAAGAAAACAAAGACGTGTAGATAACCACATACAAACACTGCCATGGTAATACTTAGAAAGAGCTTTAATGTTCATGCTGGATAAAATACAAAGCTCCATAGGGCAACATCTTCTATCATCGATCTCACAAGGCTAGTGAGTTCTGGTATAACTTCATAATATAGTTCACAGTTTCTCAAGATATGGTTTTGTTTCCTAATGTGAAATATTTTCATACTAAGATTTGCTCAGTACCCCCAGGTAGTTTTACGTCTTATGTCTCTATGACAACTGATCGTCTTATAGCTATCACGTAAGAAGGTTATTTGAAAATTTAAATCCCAATAAATGTTGCATCTATACACGTCAAGCAATGTTGGAAAAATATAATATTCGGCAATACATACATTACTAAGAAAATGAACTTTTTATAATTTTTTTTATCATTAATTTGAAATAAATGAATACATGAAAGTATCAATACCTGTGTTTCGTATCTTCAAGGAGTTTTTGCCATTCTTCTGTATAATGTGTGAAAAATGTTTTGTTAAGGAAACTGAAAGGTGTTCTTGAAGATACAAAACCGCTAGTTATGAGTGTTTATTTATTTTAATTTAATGATAATAATAATAATAATAACAACATCGCGTTTCATTTTTTAAACACTTTGCAGAATAAAACAGATATACACTGCTAATAATATATAGATGTTTTTATTTAAAAATTGTCTTTAAAAGTGCTTATAGTGAAATATTATTTGTATGTCTTTGTATTATTCGATATTGTTAAACTATGCATAAGACAAAAAAGGCTATTTTTCTTCTTCATCAAACAACAATTCTGCCTCTTTTGAAAGAAAAAATAACAAAGTTTTAGGTTTTGTATTATTATTATTATTATTTTATTTCAGGTTGAATAATTCCAAATACTGATACATGAAATGTCGAGCTTTTCACATTTTGGGGGTTTAATGTACAGTTTATTCTTAGTAAATAACTCACTGTTACGTAATGCTCCTCAAGTCCACGCTTCTTAGTAAAGTTGACATATAAATTCTGCTACAAAATCTCTCTCACTGGTGAAAAGAAATTCTTCGAACTTGAACGCCATCTGTACTTAGCTGTCTCAGCAGGATTTTGTTGAAGTATCTGAATTATTTAGCAGTGTTTCAGAAAAAGTCTCCTTCCTAAATTCAGCCTAAATGTCAGGAATCTATCCTTATTTTCCTTCCATTCTATTCTGTTTCTTCTTATGCTCGTACTGAGAAACTCTAATAAAAAGTTCTGCGTTATTTCAAATTCATTCACTGACAAAGTGTCTGGCTCTTCCTGTCCGATATTATTTCCGTTATTCGGCTTACTGACAATAACCAAAACCAACATCACAACGAAAGTGCACAAATGTAATTCTGTCCTCAAAATGACGTCTGTATGCGTTTGCCATTTCAAGGCTTATAAAGATGTAATTCCTTTTTTTTTCCCTCTACAACCTAGCTTTTTCTTTCTTTACTTCAAACAACCTGACCTTTCGTTTTATACAAATATTCTTTGGTGTAGAATCCCTCGATTATCATAAATCTCTTTACTTCGGGTATCATCATATAATTCACATGAAGTATATTAAACCCCCCAGAATCTGATTTTAATGTCAGATTATTTTGAAACTTATTTTTCCGTTAGAGGCGGTTTAGATATTCGTATAAACAAATGCTATGATCAAATTAACTTAATACTTATTGTTACGAATTCGTAATGCTTTACAGTTTTACATGTAACAAAACAATTTTTTCCATAAAGTACTTCATGAAAAAAAAAACTCACCCAAAGAACAGTAAGACTTTACTAGAAGACCTTATTGGAGTTTAAAAAAAGGGGGGAAGTAAAAAGTTATTAACGCGCAACAAAGCAGTACATTAAAAGTAGACAGTTCGTTTTAAAATTACGAACACGATTTCAAACATAACCAACGCTAGTTTTTTCGTTTGTAATGCACTCAGGAACATTTAGCACATTCATTATAAAGCATCTCTATAATTTATCCAACTCATCGCGTGTTTCTTAAATACACGTACATGAAGGTTGAATATTACTTTTATATATATATATAAGAATCTTTCGTGTTAAAGGTTTCAGGTTCAGATGGTCCTATTTTGGAATTTCTGACCAGAGGGAAGAAAGCCAGTCAGAAACATACTCCGCCAAAGAAATTTTATCCGGGCTAGAGCCAAATAACGGGATTCGTTATCATTCTTATAATGCTCTCACAACTAAAGGTACAGAGCATTTTTCAGTGGTATCGCGGCTCGAACCTTGGATCGCCAGAACCTCAGGATGATATGAAATGACAGATAAAATATAATTACCTTGCAATATATTTTCGTATAAGTGTCTAATTTCCTTTAGTAAAAGAAAAACATTTATATATATATATATGGATCTTTTTTCATATTCTCAGCTTATAGGTAATGTACAGTGAGGGAACAGTACTTAATTTTAATTATTTGTCAGTTTTACTAAAGCTGAATAGCGATAAGTGGCTTACATATGTATGTTTAAATCAAACAAAAATATGTAAGGAACATAGTAATATAAACTATATTAGTCCAACTTTTCGTTATTTGTTGCCTTTGAGTAGTAAAATGTTAGCTTACAATCATTAAAAACGTCGTTAAAAGCAATATAGATAAGATCGACTGTTGTTTATTAAACTAATCATTTAACAACTTAATTCCTTTCCCTAGACAATTAAAATCTCTTCTTTAATTGAAAACATATACTTTCAGTTTGTAAGTTGACCACCAGGGTAGTTCGAGCGACAATATTTGCAAAAATATCACAAAAAAGAAAGTTTGGTTTGAATTTCGCTCAAAGCTACACGAGGGCTATCTGCGCTAGCCGTCCCTAATTTAGCAGTGTGAGACTAGAGGGAAGGCAGCTAATCATCATCACTCACCGCCAATTCTTGGGCTACTCTTTTACCAACGAATAGTGGGATTGACCGTCACAATATAACGCCCCCACGGCTGATTTGAACCCGCAACCCTCAGATTGCGAGTCGAGCACTCTACCTACCTGGCCATGCCGGGTTGCACAAAAAAGAAAAAGGCAAACTTATCCGTTTCGTTTGCTTATCATCGTCATATATTTCACCTGAGAGTTCATAGTCGATTAAACATAAACAAAAAATAAATAAATAAAAGAAGTAGAAATAAAAATAAAGTTGAAGAAATTAACAAAAACTCAAAAGTAGTTCAGCAGTGAGCCAACAACACAAGGCAACTAAAAGAAACGAAATGATCAGGGAAAATTAAACTCCGGATATATTAATATATTAAAAACACACAAAAAAAAATTGTGAATGAAGTGATAAATATTAATATTTTACTTTTGTTACTGTGAATAAATAAAGTTTGTAATACAATTTCTTTAAAAATTGGCATAGATATTACAAGACATTTTCCTTCGATTGTAATCTTTTCCTGTGAATTCTGAGTCTGCTACACAATAACAGTTTTAATTTTTTTTTTAAACTTGCATTTCTATGTTTCACAAGCTCATTAAAGGGAATTCATATTTTAAGAAACAGTATTTCAATACATATTTAACTTACTGACGAAAATCCTGGTCGTCTTCCGTAGAAGATGATGTGCTAACATATATTCTCATTTCAGCCCTCTGGAGAATTAAAACAAAAAATGTACGTAGTCATGTCTTCGAGGGGGATAGCTAAATACAAAACTTACGTTAAGATGTTTCTGAACAGTCTTTTCACGTATACGTGCAAAGACGTTTGTTCAATATTTCTCAGATGTTAAGTAATGTCAGAAAATAATTGTATATTTTATAAGAAACAAAATACAAATAAACAGCAATGTAATGGGATGGTGATGATAATTAAAACCTATATTTATGGAGTAATTTGCTTCTGAGTGGGAAAAAAATCTAATTGTGTACCATTACGTCCTCCTAGGTTCTTCCCGTAAAATGTATTTAAAAATATGTTTTAGACTTTTTTTGAGTCACTTGTTGATGATAAAAATAACCACTTTTGGTTAAATGTTCCTTTTATTATTATCATTATTGGTCGTAGTTAACTACCTGCTTTGTAAACATGATTAATGAAAGACCGTTTCTGTACAGTGAAACTATAAATTTGTTCTATTAAAATTTGAGGAAGTCAATAGGAACTCACAGCTATACAGCGAAAGTTTAAAGCCAATACTTATAACAGTGAAAACGTAAACTGAGTCTATTAACAAACTTCACAACACTATTTGTTATTGTTTCACGACAGAAGAAATAAAACTACCTAACACCATTTGTTATTGTTTCACGACAGATGAAAAACAAACTTCACAACACTATTTGTTATTGTTTCACGACAGAAGAAAAAAACAAACTTCACAACACTATATGTTATTGTTTCACGACAGAAGAAAAGAAAAAACAAACTTCACAACACCATTTGTTATTGTTTCACGACAGATGAAAAAACAAACTTCACAACACTATTTGTTATTGTTTCACGACAGAAGAAAAAACAAACTACTAACACTATTTGTTATTGTTTCACGACAGAAGAAAACAAACTACCTAACACCATTTGTTATTGTTTCACGACAGAAGAAAAAACGAATTAAAGAAGAAAACTAAGATTCTTTTTTTTTTTTTTGTATGTAGGTAAAACGTAGATCTTTGGAACCTTAGCATCTTGTTATCTCTTGATCTTGTTTACAGAGCTATACCATTTTTAAGAAGTCCATGAACACGATCGCAAAAAATGTAGCAACTAGAAAGTTATTTTTCACAAAGTAGCCCAAAAAACAAAATATGGTAATTTCTTTGAAAGATTTCAAATTATTGTTTCTTTTCTAAACGTTGACATCTTCTGAATTGAAGATCGACTTATTCTGGTGTTTTCATTTGGACTTTTTATGGATAATGTTTCTTAAAACTATCATAATTTGTTTTAATCAATACCTTTTCTTATTTCTTTATTTTCCACGATTAAGTACCGTAACTGTAATTCCAAATGATATTTAGGTATTCAGATCCAAACATTATCTATATTATCTTAACAAAATTTAATAAAGGAAATGCATGATGTATATTTGCAGGTAGTTATACTTAATAGTTAGTTAAAAAAACACTTCAGAAATTTGTTTCGGTTCGATAAAGTATTTCGGTTGATTAAATTTTGCTACTTGTCTCGAGGAAAAAGTGACATATGGAGGGTTTCACTTTGATAAATCAGATTACTAGTGATCGAGGCTTTTGGGATCTAGATAAATGACCAATGTGCTACAGCATTAGCTGGACAACGACATCTCTAGCTTCTATCTATTAAAACATTTATATATTTTTTTTGTAGAGAATAGAATATTGCCCACGGTCGATAATGGCAACATTTGGCAACCATATACCAACTACATAGTTTCAAGACAAATATTGAGAAGAGCAACCAATCTTTATAAATGACATTTCAGTTAAATTGAGCTAAACATGTTTTTACAACTCAATTAAATTAGAGGACAAAATGACATATATATTTTTTACTTTAAGATTTTAAGTTTAACCAAAATTTAAACTAAGGGTTTACATTGATTTCATGTAATTAATTAGTACTGAACGGGATTGGTTTCAGAAAAAAAAAAATACAGCGATTCCCTGTGTGTATATATAACTTTATTACCAAGACTAGCGTGTTATAGAAGAACTATCTGTACAATATATCCCTATTGACTAGAGGGAATGTAGCTAGACCATAGTATCCACAGCCATCTCTGGAATTATTCTAATCGAATAGTGAATTTGACCGTCACTCTGTTAACGCACTACGTTCTCAAAGTGGAGAGTGAGATTTTGTTGTAATTGGGCACGAACCATGAGCCCTCAGGTTCAAAAATCGGAACAGTAACAATTTACTCATGTTCGGCCCTTTATTTCTCTGTTTACATAAAGGATTTTTACTGAATATATACGACCCACACTGTCTAATTGGTCAAGTTTATATATTTCTCGGTTTACATAAAGGATTTTTACTGAATATATAACGACCCACACAGTTTAACTGGTGAAGTTTATATTTTCCATTAAGTATTTTTACTGAATATATAACGACCCACACTGTTTAACTGGTCAAGTTTATATTTTCCATTAAGTATTTTTACTGAATATATAACGACCCACACTGTTTAACTGGTCAAGTTTATATTTTCAATTAAGTATTTTTACTGAATATATAACGACCCACACTGTTTAACTGGTGAAGTTTATATTTTCAAATATTTTTCCGTTTAGTATTTTTACTGAACATATACGACCCACACTGTTTAATTGGTGAAGTTTATATTTTCCATTAAGTATTTTTACTGAATATATACGATCCACACTGTTTAATTGGTCAAGTTTATATTTTCCAATATTTTTCCGTTAAGTATAAGGGTTTATGGTTTTTATTTTGGATATATTTTATACTAATCATAGAAATAATTTTCTACTACATTTGGACGTTAATCTTAAGTGACTTTTTTTTCTGACATTTTTCTATCGTAAACGGTGGGGGAGGGCGGTATCTTAATGTTGTTGCTGAATTGTCTTGGACCGTAGGTGTTGGATGTTCTCTGTAATGCTGATGTGCAACTGTAAAAAAAATATTTTCATTAAGCGATTTATAGTAAATTGATCTTCGTGTCTTCTGAAAACGTTAGGTAAACAAAGTAAATAATCTCAAGATTATATTTTAATTCTAAAAAAATAACAGAGGTTTTAGAAGGACGAAAGCATCTCAAATACTTGGACTTTACTATGCTAGTTCATTCATGTTCTTAATGCCAGTCTTGTACTCATAAAAAAAACAAAATAGCTTTCCATCCGTTGTCGTCGAAAGAATTCAGTGTTGCAGCATACGGAAGAATAAACGCACTTTCTCGTGTTTTTTCACGTTGATTTCATTATAACTATGTTATTTACTGTTTGAATTCAGTGGACTTCCCAGAAGTATTTTTTACCGAATGTTTGAACGCAAAAGATGCACTGAAGTGAATATTTTGCGCAAATTTGAAAACGAACTTCAATAACGATTTGAATATTAGAATAACGCGTTTCGTTTGGTTGACTAAACTGTTTAAAATAATTTGATATAGAGTATTAGGTAAGGTATCGATGTAATTAAAGATGATTGGATAGTATCAAATGCTTCCCAAGGACTGATCAGATCTGTTCTTAGTATAAGCTGTAGGACACATCAGTTAAGTCCATTTCAAAGAGATTTTCTCTTTTCATTTTGAAAGCTTAAAGTTACGAAACTTTCGTAGCTGTTCTATCAACTCATTTAAATACTGTAGAATATTTCAGCACAGGATATTTGAAACAGATTCTGAAAGTTTACTTTGAAATTTGAAAATAACTGAGTCGTATAAACATCACTTTATTTACATGTTTCTTTGAAAGAATTTTATAGAATAAAATGTAGGTCACGAACCACAAGTTTATCGTAGAAAACAGGGATTTCTAATAGAGTTTGTTTGTTTGTTTTTGAATTTCGCGCAAAGTTACACGAGGGCTCTCTACGCTAGTCGTCCCTAATTTAGCAGTGTAAGACTAGAGGGAAGACAGCTAGTCATCACCGCCCACCGCCAACCCTTGGGCTACTCTTTTACCAACGAATAGTGGGATTGACTATCACATTATAACGCCCCCACGGCTGAAAGGGCGAGCATGTTTGGTGTGACAGGGATTCGAACCCGCGACCCTCAGATTGCGAGTCGAGTGCCTTAACCACCTAGCCATGCCGGGCCATTCTAATAGAGAATTGAACGTGGATTTTCCCCAATTTCGGAACGTGGATATTTATCTCTTAGCTTTTTAGTGACAAGTATAAAACATAATAGTATATTTATATTTGATACGCATTTTAGACGTCATTAAACAGCCAAAAGTCATGAAATACAGATGTTGTATGTGAATTATAGCTATGGATGTTTCGTTACATGAATGAGTGATTGACGGATATTTTTTCCAAGGTATCGTATCTTAATTTCTAACATTTGATTGAGGTCTATCAAAATAATTCACAAGTGAACTTTTTACTTTACACATTGGGTTTTTTTTGGGGGGGGGGGGTTCTTAGATTGTTCAAACATTGATATTTGATTTTGTTACTCGTTAGTTCTGGGATTTGGATTTTCTGTATCGTTATATATGGGTTACTCGATTAATTAATTAATGACCTCTCCGGACCAGTAAACGTAGGGACGAAAGTAATTATTTTACAAACAATAAAAAACCACCTAAGTTTTCAATTAGTGAGTTGATTAATTGATTGCATTATAAACTGCTGAGTCTTTAGAGGGTTTTTCCTTTCTTTACACCATATGGCTACTCTCGACACCAGCTTAGGAGAAATACGAGGGCGCGTCAACTAGATTGCTAAGGTTTTAAGTTGAAAACTATGGTATAAGCATTGCAGATAAAAATAAAAATAATAATTAAAATACAAAAATATGATTACTTTAAGTGATTTAGTTAGAAAATGTAATTAAAATCAGGAAATGGAAAATGTATAGCTAATGCTGTGGTACCCCTCGAATCTGGATATGTATCGATAGTAGTAGCAGGTGATAGAAACAGAGGGTGGTACTCGAATCAGGATACGTATCGATAGTAGTAGCAGGTGATAGAAACAGAGGGTGGTACTCGAATCAGGATACGTATCGATAGTAGTAGCAGGTGATAGAAACAGAGGGTGGTACTCGAATCAGGATACGTATCGATAGTAGTAGCAGGTGATAGTAAACAGAGGGTGGTACTCAAATCAGGATACGTAGCGGATGGTAATAACATAGGGTTACACACGAATAAGGAAATTTAGAGGACGTTACTAATGCAAGGTATATTTAAGTCATGATATGTAGCAAATGCTAGTAACAAAGGGTGGTAGTCAAATCAGGGTGTGTAGCAGGTGATAAAAAACACAAGATGAACTGCAATCACGTTGGGTAGGAGATGCTTGAACATAGGAATCAGACTTAAATGTCTTAAGAGTCACTGTACTGCTGGTTTAGGGTTTCAAATGAAAGCTTATAAAGTTTGATGATAATTAAGAGCAAGTTACCGTCCTAAAACATTTAAGATAATGAATTAAGTAGAATAAAAGCAGAGATGACCAAATCTCATTTTCTGTGCACAAATATCTGCCTTATATTAATGAGAAAAAAAAAACACGAAATAATTTGACGTCTATTCACTCCTCTTAAGGCTCAACAGTAAAGGCAGTGACCACTATATTAGGTCGTCAAGAGATTATTGTTTTGGAACACTTTCCTTACCCTCCCCCCAAATAACGTCCACCACGTATAATAGTTAAACGAACCACCTAAACGCACGTTAGTGTAGCCTATATAATGTGTAAAGTTTAGTATA
>NW_013668826.1:111480-115852 GCF_000517525.1 Limulus polyphemus
AAATACAAGTTGACAATTTTTTAAAATAAATTAGAGATAAATAAAGCACAGCTGCCATACTAAATTATCAAGCGATTTGTCTAGTTTGATGTATAGTTCTTCATTTAAAACTAACAACCTAAACCCCTTTAGGTGTTTAAATAACATTTGAACATACCGTCTCCTTTAAATATCAATTATTATACAACGGATTAATTAGTTATTTATTTATGAATTTTATTTTCATCAAAGCGTGAATTTCAGCGAAAAAAGACAACGTAGAGGTCTGATCGATTCTTTGCTTCGCTGCTTCTGTTACACATAATCACATGCTATTGAAACACCTAAAGTACTTGAGATTATTAGTGGTGAGTAAAGGTCTAATAATGAAACACACTTTAAATTATGCGCTTTATTTTTTAATTCGCTACTAAGAAGACGTGGACTCGGCAAAACTAGTCTACTGCAGTGGAAGTAACGAATCAAATAATAGCTTAGGCCTCTTCATCATATTTTATTTACTGAAATTCACTATTTAGCGAGAAAAGGAAACTAATTAATAGATAAATAGTTAAACGATGTCATTTACATAGCGCTACGCTATTCACAGAATCGTGCTTCCATTATCTAGTGTATTAAGCCTAATTCAATTGCTTCGATTTTGCTAATGACAGTACCAGAGGATCTAGACACCAAAAATATGTTTATTTAAACTTATGTGGTTATAGATATGTTTAAGTGCATTTAGGCTTCATTTCAACGGTGATTAAAGTCATTTGATTACAGTTAATTTACCCAACTCCCTCCTATTGTGTACTGGTAAAGAAGAACACAGATTTGATTTTTAAGGATTTTATTGAAAGCAAGAGGTTATTAGTAGCTAGATTTTGCGATAACAGGACTCAAACCATGGTCCATAGGAAATCTTTGTATGCTAGGCGGTATTAATGTAGATAGTACCTTTTTTTTGTTACCAAAGCTATCAATGATATGAATAGAAACATACGAGTTAAAATGAATATTATATATAGTGATGAGTTTGGTGACTCTGCTTCTTACTACCCTATGCGACACACGTATACATTAATATGATGAGTTTGACGAGGACGTCAAATATCTCTGCTTCTTACTACCCTATGCGACACACGTATACATTAATATGATGAGTTTGGCTAGGACGTCAAATGTCTCTGCTTCTTACTACCCTATGCGACACACGTATACATTAATATGATGAGTTTGGCGAGGACGTCAAATATCTCTGCTTCTTACTACTCTATGCGACACACGTATACATTAATATGATGAGTTTGGCGAGGACGTCAAATATCTCTGCTTCTTACTACCCTATGCGACACACGTATACATTAATATGATGAGTTTGGTGAGGACGTCAAATATCTCTGCTTCTTACTACCCTATGCGACACACGTATACATTAATATGATGAGTTTGGTGAGAACGGCAAATATCTCTGCTTCTTACTACCCTATGCGACACACGTATTCATTAATATTGAACTAAAAGAATAAGAATTACACAAAACTAGAGTACTCTGTCGCTTCAACCTATCAGATAAAGTCCAATAACTTTCTAATATATTTTTAACTCTCTGATAACATAAATAAAGAAAATGAAATTAACTTAAATTTGGACAAACATTGGTGAAAACTTAAACGTTAAATAATGTTACTTAGATTCGATGTTGTAAAAATAAAGAAGATTGAGGAAGAAAAGTCCACATAAGGATATTAAAGATGTGATATTAAAAATAACCTAAAATAAAAATCAAATGACAATGGAGAAAATAAAGATCGATCCAATTATAGAGCTTAGTATCCATAGACTATAAGCTACTGTATGATGTATTTCTAAAACAAAAAAAACAAAACTCCATTTAAGAAGTTCGTGTCAGAATGTCACGCACTTCCACAGGAACTGTCTGTCTATAGCAGTCCCTAATTTCAAACTGATAGAATAAAGAAAAGGCAGCTAGTCAACAGAATTCACAATCGAACAGTAGGATTTGGTTATTTTTCATGACACATCTACGAATCACTAAAGAAATACATCTATACGTGTGTAAGTGTATAGCGTAGCATGTTACAAGTAACAATGGGTAATTAAATGTGCACTATGCGACTTCCATTCAGCTGGGTAATAAAGATGCATTGAATTAAATCAGAGCAACGTGCGTACATAAATGAACCACTCTTGTACATTTTGATTAGTTTATATATATTTCCTACATCTACTGATAGAGTTTGATTCAATTTATATATTTTTGCTCTCAACAAGACTTGTACGGTGGGAAATGTTTCGTACGTGACACAATGTAATAGTTACTAGGCCTTTGTTTTAGAAACCAATGTATTCTTGTCACAGTATAGCTGTACAAACTTCCTCTATATAATTATTAGGGTTAAAAATAAGGCTTACCATTAACACGCAAGATAGTAGATTGGATAGGTTTTGAGGAATGGAATCATACTTAATGATATGCACACGTAACAAGACAAACAAAAGCATATGTATGCAAGAAAGAGTGTTCTCGAGGCAGTGTTGAAAACTCGTGATGTGTGGCTGTAAAGTAGAAAATAATTGAATAGTACACTGAAAAAATTAGGACAAGGAAATAAACAGAATTTTGTTGTTGGTGTCAAAATGGCGATCTGGTGAGATACAGAAATAGGTTAATAGTAAGAATTTGAGAGTGGGAAATCCCGATGATATACACGATATATTGGGGGTTCGAATTTTAATACAAAAGCATAGAATTTAAATTTAACCTTTCCAAATTGGCGAATTTGAAACGTAAGATAGTGCATTACATTGTAATTGAGATGATAACCCTGTTATGTTACGACTTAAATTCACCAAAACTTACACATCCATGGAATCATGTGTAGTATGAAAAACATTGTGTGTAGGTACAGAACAACAAAATGTATTCATGGATTAACAAAGCTCAAAACAGTAGTGTAATGCAGTATTGTGTAAAGAAGTCAAAGTTATTTCATTGAAATATACGGTGTAATCTACTATTCAATTCGACTGAAATACATGGCATAGTGCAGTGTTAAATACTGAGAATATGCTTGTTGAAATAAGTAAAACTAAGTATGTATAAAACGTTTAGTGAACATTACTTATAGAAATAATCAAATAATATAAATTATGTAATACAATAGTCAGCATTTTTAAACACGATAGTTACTTGTTTGCTAGAGTTGGAGAAAAAAAATACATCTTTAGATGCCTGATAAAAAAATGTGTGATGAAGGACTGGATGAATATAATGATAATATTTTGAAACATAAGAAACCCAACAATCCAAGCTCTATCGGAAAATAGATATTATTTCTTCACTCTAGAAATGGAACATTTGCCTTCCAAAAGCACTCGGAGATATTGGATATTTTTTTATTTATCAACTTTTTGATACTACATGGTTACTTCGTATCTTGAAAACCTTATAATATCATGGAAATGTTTTCCTTAAAAAATAGGATAGAATAAAAATAAAATCCACGAAAGAGGCCAAGATATTTTAACAGAAAAAAATACTCTCCTATCTTGAAAAAAACAAAGAAACAGATAGGTTGTTAACTATTAGTTGGGCCGACATGGGCCGAATTAAATTAACAGATAGGTTGTTAACTTCATTAGTTGGGCTGACATGGGCCGAATTAAATTAACAGATAGGTTGTTAACTTCATTAGTTGGGCTGACATGGGCCGAATTAAATTAACAGATAGGTTGTTAACTTCATTAGTTGGGCTGACATGGGCTGAATTAAATGAATGTGTATTTATATTCATCTTCATTTCTTTAATTTGTCATCGATACTATTTCTAATTGGCTAGTGTTTTAATAGTTAAATGCAAGTAGTGTTTGTTTGTTGTTAAGCACAAAGCTACACAAAGGGCTATCTGTGTATCGAAACCCGGATTCTAGCGTTGTAAGTCCGCCGAAATACCGCTGGGCCACCGGGGGGCATTTTAAATGCAAGTATTGGCCAGTTATCTTTTCGTTTTTAACAAACACTCAAACAATGTTTATGTTAAACAAATGAAATAGTTTTATTATATTCGTAACTAAAACAAACGATACACAAATTAAAGTAAAAATAATATACAGCATTATAAAGATGTTATAAAACCAATTGGAAGTTATTGTTTTTTTTTTCTTTATATACAGTAGAATGAAATATAATTTAAGCAAAGATATGATTGTGGAGAAGCATTCATGTTTCCTAGCTTTAGTGTTTCTTTTCTTATCTCTTTCAATTCCTCCAGAACGTTTGTCAGAGCTGTAGCCTCATCAGTTATGTGAGAATTATTTCAATATATTTGTTATTTGTAAATGTTTGTTTGTTTTTTGGAATTTCGCG
>NW_013668826.1:116810-123218 GCF_000517525.1 Limulus polyphemus
GCATGCCATCTTACGATTTCATACACACAACATGCAACACAAACGGGATTTTATTTTACAGGCTATTTTATGATTTAATACACAGAATATGTAACACAAACAGGATTTTATTTTACAGGCTATTTTATGATTTAATACACAGAAAGTATAAAAAATCGCAAACCGGAGTATATTTTTCGAACAATAAAATTGTCAATAAGAACATTAAAAAAATGTATATTAAATAGAAATAAATGATCATTAAAATAAAAAAATAAGTGAAACGTTTCTGTAAATATCAATTTAGTTGATGGTAATTAAAATTATAGGATAAGAATGAAGTGTCAAGCAGACTCAACGAATTTCATTTTAATACACAACATTTATGTATAGCATTCATGTTATACACGAAATTTCTAACTTATATTTTCAGTTAAGTATTATTTATGTTAAAAGTAACTTTTGTTTGTTATTTCTATGTAATTTACTTTTAACGATTTCAGTTTTCACACCAAGCGTAAACAGAATTTACACAACGTTTCACTAATAACAGATGAAATTATTAACCTTCAACGACACATCGATTAATCGGCTAGGTCGGTCTCCTAGGGTTACACGTATAGCCGTCCCTCATTTTCATCTATACACCAATAGGACAGCTAGTCAACATTTCCCTATTGCCCCATCAGATTTATCCGGCTTTTTGAACCGAATAACGCGATTGACTGTCACTTTCAAAGTGTGAATCGTGTTCAGCGACATCACGAATCGAACTTTTGTCACTAAGATTTACAGTTTGGCTCAGTAATCAGTAGGCCACTCTCAGCCACATAGAAACTGGAACAAGAAAATGTCACTAGATATGTTTTTGTTAAGATATGTATAAGAATTATGTTTTATCTTTAAGGTTTACGGTAGTACGGCCCGACATGGCCAGGTGGTTAGGGCACTCGACTCACAATCTGCGGGTCGCGGGTTCGAATCCCCGTCCCACCAAACATGCTCGCCCTTTCAGCCGTGGGGCGTTATAATCCAACTATTCGTTGATAAAAGAGTAGCCCAAGAGTTGGCGGTGGGTGGTGATGACTAGCTGCCTTCCCTCTAGTGTTACACTGCTAAATTAGGGACGGCTAGCGCAGATAGCCCTCGTGTAGCTTTGCGCGAAATAAAAAAAACAACAAAAACAAAAAAAAATGGTTAGAGAGATGACACGACTTTGTTTCATG
This sequence comes from Limulus polyphemus, assembly GCF_000517525.1. NCBI lineage: Eukaryota > Metazoa > Arthropoda > Merostomata > Xiphosura > Limulidae > Limulus > Limulus polyphemus. The sequence goes on from NW_013668826.1 coordinate 118,016, forward strand.
GCATAAATTGCAGTAGAATGCGAAGCGAAAATACGCTATAATAATATATTCAAAGGCAGTGGAATATGAATTAGCTTGTTTACAGTTGCCATCTCACTACATTAAATAATTAATATCTGTCTCCATCTACAAAGGTGGTGTAATATGAATTAGCTTGTTTACAGTTGCCATCTCACTGCATTAAATAATTAATATCTGTCTCCATCTACAAAGGTGGTGTTAATTCAAGGAATCCGGGACCTCTTGGGGAGGGGGGGGAGTAATCATATATTTAAGTTTATCATCTGAAAATGAAATTGTTTCACTAACTTAGCGTAAATAATTGTTATAACAGTAATTCGCTAACAAAGGCAACTTTTACATATTCTTACAAATTACTGTATTTGGTGATAAACTTACAGTGTAAAGGTAAGAACGAACCGTTAAACAAGTTCCTTAGGAGTTATCGCTCTAAAAAAAGCAAACGATGGTTTCTCAACATGACTTCTATTTGTGTCAAAAGTCTTGCACAATAAAATAACAGGTTCAGCGGAAATTAATGTGTTATGAGTATAATAGAAGTTGCGCCAATTTTCTGTTTTCTTCCTTTTAAGTAAATGATTTAATTTCAAATGTATTGGAAATTAAGTATGGAAACGACAAAGAAAAAAAGGTGTAAAAGAATATATTACAATAATTTCACCTCTTTTATCGTGAAAATGAACTGCGCCAGAGTTTTGTCTGGTGTTGATAGATTATTCAACCAATCATAAAGGGCCAATCAGTATAAAATATATAAAAGTACAGGCAGCCGTACTACACATAAGAGTAATAGTATGGGTCCAGCCATGGTTCTCAGAAATAAACTACCGTATAACAAGTTGCTAGAAATCAGAATTTTGAGCTGGACAAGGATACTGGGTGACAAGAGTTTGGAACTGGAACTATTAATAACAGAAGTGGTTAAAGTAAAAATACGGAGCTTAAGAGGTGGTATGTTTTGTACGAGAACAAATCTTTCCGTAACCTTGCTGTAAGTATCGATATTAATGTTGCCTTGAGAACAAATCTTTCCGTAACCTTGCTGTAAGTATCGATATTAATGTTGCCTTGAGAACAAATCTTTCCGTAACCTTGTTGTAAGTATCGATATTAATGTTGCCTTGAGAACACATTTACAAGAAGTGGTGTAAGTGGGCGTGTAGCAACTCGGCAACCGCCGCAGAGAAGAGGTGACGAAAGTAAAATGTTAAAATGGGATCTAAATAGTGGAATGAATCCATTTTGAAATGTTCGACAACAAGGCAACAACTGTTTCTTCGATGGCCGATAGGAACACGACATGATAGTGAATGTACAACATGTACAGTGAAGTAAATCAGTAAGAGTTTGTGAATCAACCAACAATGTCTGTACACAAATGATGACAAATACAGAAAAATCCTGATTGATCAAGCGACGATTCATTTTCCACTAAGTGTATAACAAAAGTAGTATAACCATATCTTGGCAGTAAAAAAGCCAATAGAACATTCACAACAATGGCTTTGCCTGCTTGACGTCCAAGTTTAATCTTTGCCAGCTTTATATAAATAATTTATCCATGTAAAATTTAATTAGCAATGCAAATTGTGCCAAATAATCTCGTTTATCTTCATCATCATCACGATTGTAATGACGAATATTTATATATTAAAATGTTTTTTTTTTTCAATTCATCATTTTCATTATTCATATCAGTATTTTAGAAATAAATAATCCATCATCATGAACGTTTCAAAACTTAAAGTCAAAGAAATGAATGATTTTAAACTATTATAAAATTATCTAAAAAAAAAAAAAGGGTTTATAAAACTGTATTTTTGGTTAACCACGTAAAACACCTAGTCGAACGTATGGTCCGGGATTATCGTAGGACTCGAAAACAAAAACTATACCGAAATTATTCTAAGTTTACAGCTGTTGTATTCTGGAAAGGAATATATAATTGTAAGACTCAAAAACGAAACGGAAGCTCAAGTACTCTATGTTAATAATTGCTTATATTTACATTTTATTACAAGTTCTGGGTTATGAGTGTATAAACAAACATGAATGTGTAATTGCCACCCGCAGAGCTAGGCTTGTAAAAAGTTATCGAATTAATTACTATCAAACATAGACCGTAATGACAAACTTTTCACTACAACTAATCATAATACGAGGGATTAAAATATAGCAAGAAAATGTCTTCAAAAGTTCAGAATCAGCATTTTGATTTGACGCTTTGAAATAAATAGAAAGGGTTTCGAAAACCACAACTTAAGTAAATAAAGCGAGAGTTGAGCTTAAAGGTCAAGGCTATATGAACTTATGAAAGTTTAATAGCTTTGGTCCCCCCACCCCCTCTCGATCTCCCTTGTTGAGTCTCACAAAAAGTTTTAATTACTTATTTAGTATTTACATGTCCTCCCCCTTGGCCGGTAGCTCAGAGATAAGTATAAAACTTACAACGCTAAATAAAATCCGTTGTTCATTTCCCTACTGTGGACAGAGCGCAGACAGTAATTACATCCCCTCAGCGATAAGTAGAAAAACTTACAACGCTAAAATCCGTTGTTCGATTCCCTACTGTGGACAGACCGCAGGCAGTAATTACATCCCCTTCAATGAAATTAAGCATTCATAGTTGTATCGAGGGTAAAAACAACAATGGAGTCTATTTTTTATTACCTAAACAATATGGCCCTGTGGCAGAGTCGTGTTTAACTCGTTCTTCGCCGTATTCCAGTGGTGTACTTAGTTTATTGAAGACTACGGTGTCATTCTTATGAACAGAAAATAAGAGACAAAAAGAAATTGACTTCTTTGCATGCGAAGTTATTCGCCATTTTTTTTTTTTTTTTTTTTTTACGAGATTTTGTTACATCTCAAACGTTTCTATCTTCATTATTGAATGGATTTCCGAGACTGAAAATAACACCTGTCAGACTGAGAAACTAGAGAAGGTATATTCTTCATCGCGTGGAAGTATTCGATGTGACACACTGTCATACAAGATATATTTCTCTTTGGATGCAGATGTTTAATTTTCTCCTTACTTCAATCTCGATATCATTACCCAAAACACGTTAATTCTAACCAATGCCATTGAATGCGAAAACATAATTACAAAATTAATAGTCAAAAATTAAAACAACTTATTTTAAGACAAAAAACCACACTACCGGCATTTATTATGATAAAAAAAGATTAAGTCACGCGAAAAAAAAAAAAACGTTTTTCATTATAAAATTTGTCAACACAAACCTAATAAGCATCGGCATTTCCGGTTTCTCATCGTCAGAGATAACAGAAACCGGAGTTGCCGAATCACGTTAGGTCAGAGTTAATTAATGATTTTCAACTCATCTTGAATAATTTCTTTTTTTTTATTAATTTAAGCCTGAAAGTTATATTATTCTGTGTTTTTCATCATTTCTCTGCCCATTTAAGTACAAGCACATGTAAACAAAAATAATAATGATCGTTATTAATGCGCTATTATTGAAGAAAATACAATTATGCGACATCATATACCATCTTATTGATATATTAAACGTACAGCGATTTGATTAACAATTTCCCATGAGAAAGCGATTACTGGATACTTTAACATGATGAGAAGCCGATATTGAGATTTACGAGTATACTTAACAAATTAATACAATTAATTAATTTCTTAATTCTGGTCAACGCCAACTAAATATTGTGACATCATTTCAGTCTTCTCCAATTTCAAGATTGCAATAAATAGAAAATCTTCTAAAATTGAGAGAACAGAAAGTACCACATTCATAATTAAAATATTCAGGGGTGAACTACAATGCATAGTCGAGTTTTTAATATTTGAATATCAAAATTACCTTAGAGAAAGACAAGTTTGGTTTGATTTTGAATTTCGCGCAAAGCTACACGAGGGCTATCTGCGTTAGCCGTCCCTAATTTAGCAGTGTAAGGCTAGAGGGAAGGCAGCTAGTCATCGCCACCCACCGTCAACTCTTTAGCTACTCTTTTAACAAGGAATAGTGGGATTGACCGTCACATTATAACGCTCCCATGGCTGAAAGGGCGAGCATGTTTGGTGCGACAGGGATTCGAAACCGCAGATTACGAGTCGAGCGCCCTAACCACTTGGCCAAGCCGGGAGTCTTACTTGTAAACGGAAATTCAAAAGAAACTCTGCCTATTCTGTATGCATGGCTGTGAAACGTACAAGTATCTTCGTTTCTTCAGACAGTTCTAGCTGCACGTCTTGAACTTTCAAAATAGAAAAACCACCGCGTTTTATCTTTTATTATGTTTGATCGAGTGCACAGGTATTTTCAAATTGAATTGTCATCATGTTATGCCGAACATAGGATAGGAAGTGCCTACTATTATATTTCGGGAGTGAGCAAGAAGTCCACAAGAGGACATGCTTCCCCGGAAAGAATGAAAGCTTAGCGTGAGGAAAAACAACACAAGGTACCTCATTTCAATGTTGTTACTAAGATCTTCGTTACATTGATATACAGCCAAGCTTTCTATTCTGTAATACGGCTTAACCTATCTATTCTGTAATTCCGTCTAACGTATTTAGTCTATTATACCACCCAACTCCTCTATTTCTGTAATACCGCCCAACTTCTCTATTTCTGTAATACCGTCTAACGTATTTAGTCTATTATACCAACCAACTCCTCTATTTCTGTAATACCGCCAACTCCTCTATTTATGTAATACCGTCTAACGTATTTAGTCTATTATACCAACCAACTCCTCTAGTTATGTAATACCGCCAAACTTCTCTATTTATGTAATACTGATTAACGTATTTAGTCTATTATACCAACCAACTCCTCTATTTATGTAATACCGCCAAACTTCTCTATTTCTGTAATACCGTCTAACGTATTTAGTCTATTATACCAACCAACTCCTCTATTTATGTAATACCGTCTAACGTATTTAGTCTATTATACCAACCAACTCCTCTATTTCTGTAATACCAACCAACTCCCCTATTTCTGTAATTTCGTCTAACGTATTTAGTCTATTATACCACCCAACTCCCCTATTTGGTGTAATTCCGTCTAACGTATTTAGTCTATTATACCACCCAACTCCCCTATTTATGTAATACCGCCCAACTCCCCTATTTATGTAATACCGCCCAACTCCCCTATTTATGTAATACCGCCCAACTCCCCTATTTATGTAATAC
>NW_013668826.1:124218-129876 GCF_000517525.1 Limulus polyphemus
TTTATGTAATACCGTCTAACGTATTTAGTCTATTATACCAACCAACTCCCCTATTTGTGTAATACCGTCTAACGTATTTAGTCTATTATACCACCCAACTTGCATATTTTTAATTCCGCCCGTTTGTCTTACAGGTTATCTTTAACTAACATTTACAGTACTGCCAATTTAAATTTTTAACAAATATCTGCACTAGTCCATACTTTAATATTTCCTGTGTTATTTTACTTGCGAAGAGACGTTAAGCAGTTGCAGGCTACGCACCCAGTAGTCTAGACAGCCACAGTTGTCAGCCTGCAGGCTACGCACCCAGTAGTCTAGACAGCCACAGTTGTCAGCCTGCAGGCTAACGCACCCAGTAGTCTAGACAGCCACAGTTGTCAGCCTGCAGACAACGCACCCAAGAGTCTAGACAGCCACAGTTGTCAGCCTGCAGACAATGCACCCAGGAGTCTAGACAGCCACAGTTGTCAGCCTGCAGACAATGCACCCAGGAGTCTAGACAGCCACAGTTGTCAGCCTGCAGGCTATGCACCCAGTAGTCTAGACAGACACAGCTCTCTTCTTGCTAGGGTTTTACAGGACAAACTAGATAACGTACACTACTTTTTGAAATTATTTATGTGGTAAATTGCTGAGAAATTTGAGCTGTGGATGTTCAAAGCTACTTATAGGTCTACAATACTAACGTTTTAGGGTGCTCTGATTATTTAAAATACAGTAAAATGTAATAAATATATTTATATACCACTACCAGTGAATGTTAAATATGTTATATAAAAGAAGAAAATTACTGGAGTTTTTTTCAGATATAGTTTAACGTGAACATTTTTTAAGCATGAAAATAAACCCTCAAAATACCCCCCCCCCAATCTCTAGATCTGTGGTTTGTTCTCAAGTGTGGTAAACTTCTCATAGAATACTTTGTTTACTCCTCCAGAAGCTGAGAGTGTTCAATTTTTAGAAAAAGCACAAATTGATTCTCAAACTAAGTTATTTACTTCATGTAAAAGTAAATACATTATAAACTGGTCTATCTAATGTTTCTTAGCCGTCATCTCTTGCTATTTCTAAAGCTGAGGTTCGTTCAGACTACATAGTGTGACGTCATAAAAGCTTGAGATGAAGGGAAATAATCTAAGAAAGAAGACAAGAAGCATAATATTTAAGGGGTGGTCGTTTCTTTGCAAATATACAAACCTGTACCTATTAAAGCTATATATCTTCCTGCTGTTTTTTTTCTCTATTTTTATGTGGTTTCTGTCTTCAAAAGGTTTTACTTTAGTCGGTATCTCCTGGAAACTATTTAACTGTTAACCAATATTGAATGTGGTCGCTATGCTATTACAAGTATTACTGATAGCAACAGGTTTATCATGTGGATACAAAGAAATCTAACCTTAATTTATGTTAACTTCGACGGTTCTCATCTGTAAGTAATACATTTATCCATTTTTCTTGGAATTTTTCTGTACATCCCGACGTAAGTTGCTGTGAAGCTATTATTTCATGTCACTTGTTATGTTCTATTCTAGATGTAAATGAAGGTGTGATAAGGCCCATACATATAGTAAAATACTTTTCTTTTTAATTGGTAAACGATAAATTTTATGTTGAAATATTCCCTAGAAGGAACTATTCAAGAAATACGATATCATATACCAGGTATTGATAGTTTTGGAGGTGATGCAGAAGTAGGACCCACATTGCGGTGGGGTTACACCGCCTGTCAGTTTTAAGTATTTATTTTCTGTACATATATTCAATGAATTTGATATGTTGTCGACATGTTGCGCTTTTCCACTATATTGTTCAATCTTTATACAGTTAAGTGTCATTGCCTTAACTAATAGACAAACTATGTAAACTATAATTTAGCCTATCGAGCTGATTATAGTAATTATATTGCTGTTAATGTTATAAGATGTAATAGCAGACGATGACTCGAGTATGCTGCTCTGAACACTTTTCATCTTATTACTCTGTAAAATTCATTCTGTAAAATAATGTAGTTTATATATTAACTTGTATTAAATGTAATATGGAATATGTGGGTCAAATTTCAAATCCATTAAGTATACGTATAAACTTTAATATCTCAAATTGAAAATAATTTAATGAATTCCATAGAATTGAATCATTTTAGAATTCATCCTATTACTTCTGTTAAGATAACTATATTATAAATTATTAATGAAGTAACAAATAGACTTCACCGAGAGAACTTAAATATTTTGAAACTAAGAACATTATATCCTAATGGATTAAACCAAGATCTTCAGAATTCTACTGTTTTGTATTTGAGTAATGATTACTGTACTGCTATTTTTTTTTCTTTTATAGATAGCTTTTCTCATAAAAGTAAGAAAGTAAGGGGTAAAAGAAAAAAAATTAAAATTGGTTAGTTTTTTTTTTAACTTCAGTAATTTAGACTACTTTTTATTCTTGTATTAATGTATGCAAATTATTTTTTAAAGGATTTATCAATTTAATCTTCCTAAAATAAGAGCATTAACAAATAAATATAAATTAGATTTTCTAAATGATCATGTAAAACTTTCATATATTGTAAAATATCGATGAAAAGATAATGATTTATCAAGCTTTGAAAACGAGAAACCGCAACTTAAGACTTCATAATTAGTAATTATTCTTAAACAAAGTATTCGATAACTTGTAAATTTTAAAAATTGATAAATTGATACAAAGCTTACCATTAATTATAAATATGAAGTCCCAATCGGTCCACTATTATACAATTATAAGAGTTTTTTTAACTAATTTAAATGTGGATGAAGTAAATAATTTACTTTGCGAGTATGAAAATAGATTATTGATATTTTTCATGAACATATCATTGTTTGTTTTGAATTTCTCGCAAAGCTTCACGAGAGCTATCAGCGCTGGTCGTCCCTAATTTAGCAGCGTTAGACAAGAGGGAAGGCAGCTAGTCATCACTAGCCACTGCCAATTCTTGGGCTACTCTCTTACCAACGAATATTACGATTGATCTTTTCATTATAACGCCCCCACGGCTGAAAAGGATTCGAACCCGCGACCCTCAGATTGCGAGTCGAGCGCTCTAACCACCTGGCCAGAATATATTATTACTGGTAAATTGGAAATTATAAAACAAACTATTATGTAAAATACTAAATACAAAATTGTCACAAAATGTAATAAGAAAACTACTCTAGAATCTACTTAAAACAATATTGATGAATACATTTTGAAACTTAACTATATTACATCTTATCCGCCTAGATGGGTTTTGGAATCAAAGTTTTATGAACTTAAAAAATAAGATTTAAATTATCCTGTATAAAATTAAAGAAATACCATATAGATTTATCGTTTCATCAATTAATAAAATGTGATTCAAGAATTATATGAAAAATATGCTGTAGTTCCCATTGATAAAGTTTTATGCATTAATTATGATAAATGAAATCAACAGTACACAAACATTTAAACTTATTAATCAATACAAAGATATGGTAATTAATAATTTCATTAAAGCTTATATATAAAAATCTATTTTAAACCAAATTAATTTGTAGATTTTTTTTTTTACTTTTCTGTATGCTATTCCTAAACTCCATAAATCTCAAACTAAAATTACTTAATATTTTATTTGATGAAACACGTTATAGATAATATCCAAACAACTGTGAACAAGTGAAAAAAATTATTCAACCCATTTTTTGAATATCCAAACAACTGTGAACAAGTGAAAAAAATTATTCAACCCATTTTAGAATATCCAAATAACTGTGAACAAGTGAAAAATGTTTAAACATTTGATTTTACCACACTGTATACCGCAATTCCATTGAAAGATTTAATTCCTGTTATGAATTTATTAATAGAACAATTCTGTTATCCTTTCATAGTACTAGGAGAAAGAAAATATAGCTCCAAAAATATAAAAGATGTAATACGTTTCTGTATTTATAATTCTTTTTCAATAACCAGGTATTTAAACAAGTAATAGGAGTTCCAATGGGAGCTTACTATTTTACTTGTATAGCAAATTTATGTATTTTTTTTTCATATATGAGAATAGGTTTATTGAAAATTACATAAACCCTGAAATTTTTGCTTTAATTTACAGATCTATAGATGATTTAATTAGAATAAATAATCTTGAGATAAGCATTTTTATTAACACAATTTATCAGGTAGAATTAGAAATTACTTCGATTTCAGATGTAGAGGTACATGATTTAGATCTATCTAGAAAGTAAAATAATTTAATAATTTGAATATTTTTCATAAAATAAAGTTATTTTCCAATATACGGCTTATCTTCTTTTAATAGTAATGTGCTATACTCCTCAGTTATAAGTATTATAACTTCAGAATTATTCAGATTTTGTAAAATGTGCAATATATTACAGTATTTCATTATTGATGTTGAAATATTGATGTAAAAATTAATATTCAATGAATTTAATGAAGACATTAAATAGAATTATTAAAATATTTTGTGTTTAATATAAAAAATGTATTAAATAAATATCAAGAAATAAAAATGGAGTTTTTCCTCGAAAGTTTCATACAAGTATTTATAGTTTTTATTAAGGGACTACTTTTATGCGGATGAGCACCTTATCGCGTATAATGAATTGTGTAAAGTCTGAAAATTGGTAGTTGCAGTGGATTTAATAGGTGGGAGTTGTACTAGTTAGTTTAGATAATGAGGGTGGGCTGTTATAACTGTATACTAGTTTAATATATCTACTATACTACTAATTAAGTTAGATTAGTGCTTTACTACTATAATGGGGGCTGGAATGCTAACCTCACAATGTCAGTCTTTCTCACTTCTCCCCAGTTGGTAGTACCTTATTTTGTTTTTTCTTCTTTTCTTTTACTTTGGAGAGTAGTCACCTTCCCACTACTGTCTGCAGGCAGTGAAGGGTGATATAGATGTGGGACGTTGTGGGCTCGAGCTCCCACAGCTCGCTCTCCTAACGTTTAGGATTTTATTTGCTTTTCTGTGAATTTCTTCATTTGAGACTGGCAAACATAGGTTATATATATAAACCAGAAACGCCACAATATAATTGAAAACTACGCCTCTGCTACCATTTCTTAAAGTGTCCTCAAGACATAGATGATAATGGATGTGGGGATATTCCATCTATATGGCAAAATCCAAACGCTGATGAAAAGTTTGCCAGCAACGAAGGATAATCAGTTAAGGGTTAGCAGTTGAATGCTTGAACCCACAACGTCTCAACTCCAACTGCTTTTCGCTGTCTGCAGCCAGTTGTGTAAAGGCAGTGACCCTTAATACTTAGAAATAACTTTAATATAGAATTAAACGAACCCAATAAAAAAATCTACAAAGTAAAACACCCAATCCCCACCCTTTAAATTGATGTTATAAAAACAGAATATTCTTACCTAAAACTATACAGCCTTTAATTTCTACAAACTCCCAATCTCCCTCTTATTTGATGTTAACCAAAATAAGAGACCCTTACCTTCCAAGCATACACCGTATGAGCTAATACAAGCCCAGCTACCTGAAGTTCGTCTTTTCGCCCCAGTATATTGAACTATTTTAAAGTAACTAACGCCCTCTAAATTTTTTATAATGTATTCTCTGTGAGTGACAGCTTAACCCATGATATAAATTCATATTTATTA
>NW_013668826.1:130234-132215 GCF_000517525.1 Limulus polyphemus
AAATAAATTAACATTATACATAAATGAATTGTTGTTATAATAAACTGTTAAAAGTTCTTTTAATTTTCAACAATACCAACCCAAAAACGCTGTTAGGGGTGGGTAAACCAAGGATGGGAAAATAAAATTCCCCTCTCTTATCAAAAATAGTCAACTGTATAGTGCCTTCTGCTAAATTAATGTCTATATCTAAACAATGAACATGCGTATCACTGTTATTACTTGTTTTTATTATAAGCTCTGTTGGATATATAATTCTTGGATCAAAATGTAGGTTATTAAACGAAACTAAGTCGTTCATGTACGAAAAATATACAAATATAAATTAAGTAGGGGAAACAACCTGCTTTAAAAGAAATATTCACAGATAAAGGATAACCGTGTTTGAAGAGAAATTAGCGCCCATTGGAATACCCTCTATTTTTATAAACTCCTTCGTTAAAGGTAATATAACTATTATAAATACAAAAACTAAGTATATTTTTACATTGATACTTGGTGAAGTTATGTTGTGAAATAATTATTTCTGCATATATAAAATTATCAATAGGTTATTAAAGACCCTGATCAAATCTTTCAGATCTATTTTAGTATATCTTTATGTTTTATAATATTTAAATTACCTGTAATAACATGATTATGATAAGATTCAATAAATTCCCTGTTGATACAATTACATGGAAAATTATTAATTTCTGTCGGATTTAATTCCTGACTAATGTTTTTATAATTAAAGAGAAATGGTCCTATAGGTTTATTATATTTAAAACTGACTATAGGTTGTAATGATTTAATAGGGAATATTTTTTCCTGGACACTTATATGAACTACATAAGGTAAAGTTAAATCATCATATAATTTATGTGTGAAATCTATTACCATATGGGATTTTTTTACCTGAAATACTCATTGGAAATTGATTCCATTTTAATCGAAATATAATTAAATCTATGATTAAATTCTTAATGTGAATAAATCTAATTTCAAAATTTAACAACTATTTTGACTAATATTTGAGTTTGTATCATTTAATCCAAATAGTTGTTTTATTATATATATTTTATAATATTACCAGATCGTTCAAAAGCAAGATCGACGTTTTTACAAAATTCTCAAAGTTGATCCTTAGTTTTACCTTCACCTCTTTCACATTATAACCATTAATCCAAAATATACTCTAATAAAAATACTTTTACTTAAAGAATCCACACTTTTATTTTGAAAATCCTGGTTTAAACCATAAAGATAAAGAGTTTTTTCTTTCAAAATATATTATTCCTCTCATCCTGTTAATAAATTGATGATATGTGCTTTTTCTAGAATAGTAATTTAAACAATAACAAATGCACGTTTGTTAAAATGATCTATTTCAATAGACTACTTACGATTTCACTATTTGTATACTAAAATAGATCTGAAAGACTTGATCAGGGTCTTTAATAACCTATTGATAATTTTATATATGCAGAAATAATTATTTCACAACATAACTTCACCAAGTATCAATGTAAAAAGATACTTAGTTTTTGTATTTATAATAGTTATATTACTTTTAACGAAGGAGTTTATGAAAAAATAGAGGGTCATCCAATGGGCGCTAATTTCTCTTCAAACATGGTCAACCTTTATCTGTGAATATTTCTTTTAAAAGCAGGTTGTTTCCCCTCCTTAATTTATATTTGTATAATTCTCGTACATGAATGACTTAATTTTGCTTAATAACCTACATTTTGATCCAATAATTATACATCCAACAGAGCTTATAATAAAAACAAGTAATAACAGTGATATGCATGCTCATTGTTTAGATATAGACATTAATGTAGCAGAAGACACTATACAGTTGACTATTTTTGATAAGAGAAGGGAATTTTATTTTCCCATCCTTGGTTTACCCACCCCTAACAGCGTTTTTCGGTTGGTATTGTTGAAAATTAAAAGAACTTTTAACAGTTTATTATAACAACAATTCATTTATGTA
>NW_013668826.1:132463-135038 GCF_000517525.1 Limulus polyphemus
TTGGTATTGTTGAAAATTAAAAGAACTTTTAACAGTTTATAATAACAGCAATACATTTATGTATAATGTTAATCTATTCAAAAATAAATTGAAAAATAATGGTTATAAGAACTGGTTTATAAAAAAAGTATTTTACTTTTTTTTTCTTTTATAATAAGTATGAAACTATATTAAGGGTTAAGTTGTCATTCACGGAGAATACATTATAAAAATTTAGAGAGCGTTAGTTACTTAGTTTATGTAACTAAATGTCATTTTTAGAATAGTTCAGTATACTGGAGCGGAAAGATGAACTTCAGGTAGTTGGGCTTGTATTAGCTCATATGGTGTATACTTGGAAGGTAAGGGTCTCTTATTTTGGTGAACATTAAATAAAAGGGTGGAGATTAGGAGTTCTGTAGAAATTAAAGGTGGCTTAGTTCTACGGTAAGAATGTTATATTTTTATAACATCAATTAAAAGGGTGGGAATTGGGCGTTTTACTTTGTAGAATTATTTTATTGGGTTGGTTTAATTCTACATTAACGTTATTTTTAAGTATTAAGGGTTACTGCCTTCCCACAATTGGCTGCAAACAGCGAAAGGCAGTTGGAGTTGAGATGTTGTGGGTTCAAGCACTTAACTCCGAATTCTTAACTGATTATCCTTCGTTCCTGGCAGGTTTTTTTTTTATTAGCGTTTGGATTTTCCGCGATCGATGGAATATCCCCAACGCATTTGGGTGCTATCACCACAGGAATTATCCGTTATGACTTAAGGACGACAGTAAGGAATGGTAGAGGAGGCGTGTTTTTGAGTTTAAATTATATTGTGCTGTTTTCTGTTTCTATTAAATTCATTATTGTTGTATAATGCTGGCTATAATTGCCTATGAACAATTAATACATTGCATAGTATTGTATTTATTGGTTTAATTAGATATATATGTAAGTTCATATATACAATTTCCCCTCCTGTGAAATACCCAGATGACAAATCCACTGAATGATGGGGATGGGGTGGTATGTACAAACTTCATTTTCCTTAAACGAACATAAATATTCCGCTTAAGAGATGCCCTTGCTCCCACCCCTATCAGATGTTAATGTTTCATCCCAGTTTGTTAAAAGTTTACCTGTTACGGGGTGCCTTCTTTTTATACCATTTTCTGAAAACATAATAGCAGAAACAATCTAGAACTGGATGTTCACTCTCACGCCTTACGCAACGAATCTTGTGCTCGACGAAGCACTACATATAGACATCAAGGTCTACTTAATTTGTCAGCCATCTCGTGCCGGTGTAGTTTCTGGAAATCATCTTTCAGAAAACCCACTCTGGAAGTTAGAAATAACTGTGGGAGAGATTCGACTTCCCAGAAAACCCACTCTGGAAGTTGTAAATAACTGTGGGAGAGAGATTAGTCTTCCCAGAAAAACCCACTCTGGAAGTTGGAAATAACTGTGGGAGAGAGATTAGTCTTCCCAGAAAAACCCACTCTGGAAGTTGGAAATAACTGTGGGAGAGATGTTTTCACATACGATGGTCTACTAGCAGCTAGAAGGAATGTCACAGGGTGTTTATTTAGTATACAAGCTAACAATGGACCATCCTGCAGTCCAGCCCAAGAAGAAACATCGTGTATTATAACTAGAACTTCAAGAAGGCAGCACCATTGTCACCCCACTTGTCTGTCTTAACAACTAATGATGTGCAGGTGTACAACTCGAGACTCCCTATCCTTCAGATGCTTATAAAGTACTCGAAAGAGGATAACTAGTTTTATAGTTCTGGTGGAAACCATAGATGAATCGGGAATCAATGCACTGAACCGACAGCAATGAACACCAGGATCCTACGTTACTAACTGAACCCGCCAGTCCACAACCATTTGCTATTTTAACTGTTGTAATTCTATATTATTTTCTCACATTCACAGTGCAAAATTATATCGGTTTACCATATAAATAACATTTTTAAAATAGGGTTAGCTATCTTGCTTGTCTTGTAATTTCCTACTAAATAGCTGGCGTCAGCTTCCTAGACTCTTCCGTTTTCTTATTTTTGTTTTTTGATTGACATCTAGAACTGTATACAGGGTGAATACTTGAATACTTTATATTATAACGATTTTGAATATGTAAACAGGAAGTCACGTGATTACCACTGCTGTTATAAAGTCACAGTTGAACAGGAAGTATGGGAACTACGTTTTGCAATTGCTTGGCATTACATGGGTAGTTTGGTGCCACCAAAGATTGATCGCTGTAGAGAAGGGTATGTGACAGCCCTTTCCGCGCTAAATATTCATACACACAAATCATACAGATGTGTTCAGATCGTTGATTTAGAATTTCCAAGACGGGTACCCCTTGTAGAATGGTATTCTCAAACAAAAAAAAGTATGGAAAGATTTGGGGCGTCAGAACCACCCAGAAAAAGACCTGCAACAAATCATGATAAGCATTTTGCAATTTACCTCCTTTTAACAGGTAAGAATTTAAGAACATAGAGCTAAATGACAACAATCCTCTACATTCGATGACGAGGAACCCACTTTGAGACTAATAATGGCTGGAGACGGCTTAAATGGGTA
>NW_013668826.1:135920-139235 GCF_000517525.1 Limulus polyphemus
TGGTATGGATTTTAAATAACTTTCATTTCTTAATTATTAAATATCGAAGTTATTCGGTTAAGAATATTTATACCGTGAATATATAATACATTGTCTGCCAGTGAAATATTCTACTTGCATATCCTTATTCAGTTTTGGATAATCAAAGGGATGTCTAGGTATACGAAATGTATTTACATTTGTGGAAAATTCATACCTGCTTAGTAATAATAACGAGCTTTTGTTTATCGTACATAATTATAATTATTACAAAAGATTATCTTATTATTGGACAAAATTGCAATTTATCAAATAATCAGTAATACTATAAATTTCTTAAGTTAATGAACTTAAATATTAACCAATCAGTGACGTTGTAAACTGCATAAATTATTGGACTATCACTTCAACCAATCGACAGCACCAAACTAAATTAGTGTATAAGGGATTCAAAGTTGCGATGACTTTTTAATTTTTTTTCGTCATTAACTCTAGTAACGACAAAGTTAAGACGAGCGCGAATTCGTCCAGAGTTGTGTTCACATAAAGACAACCACGCTACGTTTATAAAGTCAGACTGAAGGCTAACAAACCATCAGTTGGGTAAACAAGTCACCCATTTGTACTGAACTCTTGAAACCGTTTTAAGAGACAACAGGTCTGTAGGAGTATTAAGTTTTCAAAGCCTCCAATAACTCGTGAAAAGTAAACATCACTAGCAGAAACACAAATATGGACGTAAAAGGTTAGCCACGTTCAAAGTGTTAAGGTTTGAAATGATAGCGTATTGCATTTAATATCGATTTAGGAGACTTGTAATCTCGATGGTTAGGAGTAAAAAAAGTAAAAAGAAAAAAAAGGTTTCCATAGAGTTCATTTGATATCATCTATTTTATTTAATACATTTTGTAACCTCGCTAACCTGGTCCGTCTATCGTACTTGTTACTTACACAACCCTCTTCCAACTTCTTTGTATAAATGTATGTATGTATGTTACCTGTCTTTCAGTTAGTGATACCAATATTCGCATATCCTGATATTTATAGCAAATAAAATCTACCTAGGTTACATATCCTCTACAAGACCGCTTAACTATTTCCTGTGTTTACATTTCCTCTACAAGACCGCTAACTATTTCCTGTGTTTACATTTCCTCTACAAGACCGCTAACTATTTTCCTGTGTTTACATTTCCTCTACAAGACCGCTAACTATTTTCCTGTGTTTACATTTCCTCTACAAGACCGCTAACTATTTTCCTGTGTTTACATTTCCTCTACAAGACCGCTAACTATTTTCCTGTGTTTACATTTCCTCTACAAGACCGCTAACCATAACCTTGTACAGAAAGTGTAAACGCAGGGTCTTGTACAGAAAGTAAACGCAGAGAAGTTCAGTGCCAGACGTGTGTTTTACAAGTTCACTGATCAACTTCAAACTATACTGATTTCCTCATCCTATGATGGTTAACATATCTGTTTTTAATGAACAGGGTTTTGTAGATGATAAAACATTAGTTGGTCAGCTTAGTTTTCGATATTGGCCAGCGTATAATTCATAAGATACAACAGAAATTGTATACAACATTTTTATTGAATCACTATACAAATAAAAAATATAATATTGTCCAGTAATGTTATCATTATAAATATAATGTTTTAAAGAAAAATCATAGTTTGATGAAAATTAGTTGAATGGACGGCCACAGGCGGAAGACTTTCGAAACGCCGTCCTTTTCAGTTGTGTTTCTACAGCAGGCAGTTGCTGTCCGTTCAACTAAACTTCATGATAAATACTCTGCCTAAAAAAAAAAATCTATGAAAGAAAAAAACTAAGTTTCAGTTATTCATAAGTAAACGAGATAAACTATACACTGGAAAGTTGATAATATTACACTGGATTGGAAATATTTTTTACTTTTTTGTGTAAAGAAATAACTTATGATTGACTCGACATTGGTAATTAACAATATTTTCAGTTTTGTAAACAATTCTCTTTTGTATATGAACTACAAAGAAGACGATAATGAGCTTGTATTAGGGCAGAGTATTAGCATGGTTAAAGTAATTATATTTTTGACTTACTTGCTTTGCAGTATTATATAGTACGTCACTGTACCTGTAACCTTAAAAACACCTCTTTCTGACTATTTGTATGTGTTATGTTTTTATTTAGTGATAAATCAAAAGCCGAGGACGGTTCATCATGTATTACTTAACAGAGTTTCTTCGCTCTGATTTGCACCTCAACGTGCAACTTTAAATGTATTTCCTTTTAATATTTTAAAGAACTTTTTTTTTAAAGCTTGATGTTATTAGTAATGCTTCTGTTAGGACAATCGAAAATATGATTCGGGAACAAAGCTTTAGTATACTTTAGGTCTTTGCTAATGGAAAGTCAACAAAGGCTAGGGGATTAGCCGAAATTACTTCACATAGATGACTTGAAAATATCCTGAAGTCCCTTCATCCGCAAGCAACATCGTGAAGGATTATCGGATGATGAACTCTGCCTGAAAGGGCAGAGACTCTTTCTGTAGAACTGATTATATAGAGAGAAGTAAAAGATTGTTCGATAACTGAAAATAGTTTAGTAAGAAAACCTGCAGCGATAAGAAACTCTTACGACAGAGAGAGCATTTTAGTTCGATTCTCAGGAAACCGTACTAATCCACTGACTGAAGAAAAAAAAAACGAAACGAGAAATTGTGATTTTTGTAAGTATCAAGCCGGTTCTTCAAGATTTGCGCTAAAGGCCACTGTAAAATATTTACCATTAACATAAGATTCGTAAAACAATTTTTTTTTTTTTTTTGGTAGGCTTGGGTCTATGGCTAGCTTTTTAAATGAGAAAATACCATATTCTGTTTATTTATGTGTGTTGGAAATTCACAAGTCTACAAAAGAGAGGGGCAGGTAGTCAACGGCACCCGCCGCCAACTCATGGGCTACTCTAATCAAATATTGAGACTTTACCATCACTCTTATAATGAAGCCACGGCTTTGAATGAGGAAATCGATTTTTTTTCTTTTGTGGCAACAGTATTCGAATCGTGGTCCCTCGGTTTCACAGTCTGACACGTTACCCCCCTGGATTGAAAATATTATCCTTTTAAATATTATCGTTTTTTTAAAAAGAAATAATTTCATTTCAATAAAAAATATAGAAGTAAATTACACTTTCTACACTATATACCTAAATCAGTGACCTTGTGGCAATAAAGTTAGAGAAAAATCGTCTACCCCCCCCACACACACACACACATTATACACAACAAATTCTTTAAAATAATTAAATATGTCGGAATGAATAAATTAAAGGAGAAAAAATAGATGC
>NW_013668827.1:0-6836 GCF_000517525.1 Limulus polyphemus
GCCAATACTACTCTTGTATACTGAGGCATGGGAAACTTGCCAACACTGCTCTAGTATACTGAAACGAGGAGAACTTGCCAACACTGCTCTAGTATACTGAAACGTGGAGAACTTGCCAACACTGCTCTAGTACACTGAAACGTGGGAACTTGCCAACACTACTACAGTACACTGAAACGCAGAAACTGACCAATACTACCACAGTATACTGAGGCATGCGAAACTTGCTCACACTACTCTAGTATACTGAGGCATGCGAAACTTGCCCACACTACTACAGTACACTGAAACGCAGAAAACTGGCCAATACTACCACAGTACACTGAGGCATGAGAAACTTGCCAATACTAGTCTAATAATACTGAGGCATGGGAAACTTGCCAACACTACTCTAGTATACTGAAACGTGGAGAACTTGCCAACACTACTCTAGTATAGTGAGGCATGGGAAAGTTTCAGTATACTAGAGTATTGTGAGCAAGTTTCCCATGCCTCAGTATTATTAGTATTGGCAAGTTTCCAATGCCTCAGTGTACTGTGGTAGTATTGGCCAGTTTCCCATGCCTCAGTATACCAGAGTAGTGTTGACAAATTACCCACTCCTCACTATACTAGAGTAGTGTTGGCAAGCTATTATTTGTATCTAAAGACCCGTGAATTAGTTTCCAATAGTTTAAAGTTCAAGTACCTAACACTGGAACTGTATTTCATAACTTATGAACTAGTGAGAGTGAAATTATGTTAGAAGAACTCGTCAGCATGCTGAGGAATCGTCGAGAAACTCTCGGTGCCCCAGATTGCCGAAGAATCGTCTAAATGACGTCGAGGTATTGTGAGAAAGTTTCCGATGTTTCAGCGAACGGAGGAGTCGTCGAAACGTTACCAATGCTTCAGGTATAATTCTGCAAGTGGAGTAAAGATCCTCACGTATGGGAGAACTGTCGGTAAGATGACATGCTTCAGTACACAGGTGTTGGATACGTATTCACGTTTCAATATACAAGATTAGTGTTGACCCACTTCTCACTATACTAGAGTAGTGTTGGCAAGTTTCCCATGCCTCAGTATACCAGAGTAGTGTTGACAAATTACCCACTCCTCACTATACTAGAGTAGTGTTGGCAAGTTCTCCACTATCACTGTAGAAGATACAGTTTTATCCTAGAACACAAGTGGGTCAATATTTGACCTAAACAAACTACAAACTGTAACCATAAAACAGTTTGTTCGTTGGGATCTACTATTACACAAGGAATGGATGGCCTAGTTTAGCTACATAATATAACATATTTTCGATGACGAGGAACCCACTTTGAGACTAATAATGCTTGGAGACGACTTGAATGGGTAAGGAAGAAAAAATTTACACAGTGATTTACAGATCATTATGGAAGGTAGGATCGTAAAATATATCTGTCGCTATCATTATGGAAGGTAGGATCGTAAAATATATCTGTCGCTATCATTATGGAAGGTGGGATCGTAAAATATATCTGTCGTTATCATTATGGAAGGTGGGATCGTAAAATATATATGTCGTTATCATTATGGAAGGTGGGATCGTAGAATATATCTGTCGTTATCATTATGGAAGGTAGGATCGTAAAATATATCTGTCGTTATCATTATGGAAGGTAGGATCGTAGAATATATCTGTCGTTATCATTATGGAAGGTTGGATCGTAGAATATATCTGTCGTTATCATTATGGAATGTAGGATATTACCAGACAGCTAATAACACCTTGAAGCCATTCACTTTAGTAAAAAATATCGTTTTTATGTTACTTTTTTTAAAAATAACTATCTCCCAACTATCTGTCTTTATTCTAATAACTAAAGAAACAACATGTTTTATAAGCATGTTTTGTACTGCATCATATCTATTGGGATTTTACACGATTTGTTTGAGATGTAGCTGTTAAATTTAGATTTAATCCTTAGGTTAGTTAATATAAGAAAAACCTATTGCAGCTGTAAAAAGGAGGGGGATTCTTAAAGATCACGATACTTAAGTTCAAGTTTTTTCTTTATTTGTCGAATCTCTCGTAACTATTATCAACTAGCAGTTGGTGTACAGTAATGTAGATAGAATGTCCCGTTGCCGAGAAAAACAAAATCGCGCTACGCTGTAGTTGCGTTATAATCGAGGCGGGAAAAACGAACTATTCGATTAGAATAACCGAATACTTGGTGGTGGGTGCTGTTGACTTGCGTAGATAACCTTTATGTAGCTTTGCACGAATATCCGATAGTTGCGTTATAATCGAGGCGGGAAAATCCAACTATTCGATTAGAATAACCGAATACTTGGTGGTGGGTGCTGTTGACTTGCGTAGATAACCTTTATGTAGCTTTGCACGAATATCCGAAAACAAATCAAAACTAATTACGCTACTTCGGAATAAATTAATTGTAAGTTACTCTGAGGCGTAAGTGAGATCAGGAAGATAAAGTTTTTTTTTTTCGTAATTAGTCAGAATACCAAGAGAATGAAAGGTTATTTAGGTAACTACCAGAAATAGTTTATTGGAATGTTATGAGCAAAGGGTGCAATCGTGTTAGTATAAAAAGGTTAAAGTGATTGGCTATTCATTATTTTTCTTGGTATAGCGTGCCAATCACAGTAAATAATGAATATCTGCAGATCTTTGTAAAGTTTTAATTTGTCAACTAACCTAGATATTACTATGTTATAACGTCCTAAAGCATCGATGCCATTAAATATGGATTGCCAGCACGTTAAAATACAAAATCCTTCTAAAATGTATTGTAAATATGGATTTTGTATTTTAACGTGCTGGCAATGATACATTTTAGAAGGCCATATTTACATTTTGTATTTTAACGTGCTGGCAATCCCTCTAAAATGTATCGCACACTTTAACCACCTTGGAAGTGTTAAAATAGTCTTTTTTATAAAACTCTTATAACACCATCTATATTAAAACGACCACACAATATAAAATATTTTGTCCTCAAAATCTATCACTGAGACAGAGAACATGCGGCTGATACTGGTATATATTAGTTTATGTAGACAGATAGAAAATAGCTTTCTATTGATCATGAGAACGCACTCAATATAAAGTATGTTAAGGCTGTATATATTGCTCTTTGCGAAGTTTTTAATAAGGAACCTTTTTCAGCAACTAAGGACATTGTGAAGGGCTTTCCATAAATGTAACACTTGCTAAAATATACAAGATATTTCACGAAACCATCATAAACCCATTATACTTCTTTCTTCTTTTATACAAATCTATTTAATATTGCCTTAGCAGAGTTAAGGTTAAAGACGTAGAATATGAATGTGTTTTACATCGATATTGGATATTCACAATGATGAATTAAAAATGGTAGGATTAGGTGACACACAGTTTAATATTAAAATAAAGAAATGGCACGATTATGTGACAAATAGTTTAGTGGTAAAATTAAAAAAATGATACAATTATGTGACATATAATTTAATGGAAAAACAAACAAATGGTACGATTATGTGACACATAGTTTAATGGAAAAACAAACAAATGGTACGATTATGTGGCACATAATTTAATGGTAAAATACAAAATGGTAGGATTGGGTGACACATAATTTAATGGTAAAATAAAAATGGTACGATTATGTGACACATAATTTAATGGTAAAATACAAATGGTACGATTATGTGACACATAGTTTAATGTTAAAATAAAAATGGTACGATTATGTGACACATAATTTAATGGTAAACAAACAAATGGTACGATTATGTGACACATAATTTAATGGAAAACAAACAAATGGTACGATTAGGTGACACATAGTTTAATGTTAAAATAAAAATGGTACGATTATGTGACACATAATTTAATGGTAAACAAACAAATGGTACGATTAGGTGACACATAGTTTAATGGTAAAATAAAAATGGTACGATTATGTGACACATAATTTAATGGTAAAATAAAAAAATGGTACGATTATGTTACACATAATTTAATGGAAATACAAACAAATGGTACAATTATGTGACAAAATAAGCAAATAGTTTTAAAGGAGTTTAATAACCTCAGATTCTTGTTAAAACTTGTAAACAGCAGTTTCACGAGTGCTCTTTGCAAAGGAGAGGGTTTTCAGACAATACAGACTACTTTGTTAATCGTAGGAGCAGGAAGAAAGAACAGAAAAGAAGCAGAACGACTGGTATATTCGGGATAAAGACTGTCTGAAAGAGTGTTACAAGAGATTAAATAGACAGTTCTCTAAAAAGTTTCTTTTATATTCTTGAGAATCGTTTGCATGAAAGTTTGAAAATCTTCATATTTTTTGGTTGGAGAAAATGTTACTGTACTAGTAGGAATGAGTACAATATAACTACGAATTAGAAATGACATAAGATATATTGTTACTTTTTTATGCAAACAGCCGAAATGAACACCACAAAGACTCATTGGATGTTTGTTTCAGTTATTAGAAAAGCAAATTGAATGAACTTATATTGGAGTTAGTGAAAGGATTGCTTGTTTGATGAATCTCGCGTAAGGTTATTCGAAGACCATCTGCGTTAGCCGTCCTTAATTTTGAGATGATAGACAAGAGGGAAGTCAGGACACCATCCACCATCAAATCTTGGGCTACACTTGCCTGTCGAATTATAACAC
Source organism: Limulus polyphemus (assembly GCF_000517525.1). Taxonomy (NCBI): domain Eukaryota; kingdom Metazoa; phylum Arthropoda; class Merostomata; order Xiphosura; family Limulidae; genus Limulus; species Limulus polyphemus. The sequence goes on from NW_013668827.1 coordinate 4,649, forward strand.
TACACGTCTCAAAAGGCAAATATGTTCGGCGTGTGGCTTCGATCTCGTGATCCGCAGATTAAGACAGTGAAAGGGGAATATTAAAACCAGTTACAAAAGACTGAAAACACCAATTGTAGCAACACTGAAGGAGAAGGGAGTAAATAGAGATGAAGAGAAAGGTAAAGAGATATAAAGAGAAGCGTAAAGATAAATTACGATAAAGGTAAAACGATATAAAGAGAAGCGTAAAGATAAATTACGATAAAGGTAAAAAGATATAAAGATAAATTACGATAAAGGTAAAGAGATATAAAGATAAATTACGATAAAGGTAAAGAGATATAAAGAAAAATTTCGATAAAGGTAAAGAGATATAAAGATAAATTACGATAAAGGTAAAGAGATATAAAGAAAAATTACGATAAAGGTAAAGAGATATAAAGATAAATTACGATAAAGGTAAAGAGCAATGACGATAACAGTAAATAAAAGCAAATTAAAAATATCTTTAATTATTTAACAGGCTGAATGAATTAAAAACGAAGACAACATAGTAGAAATCGGGATGGAATGGCAGACGTAAAACAAACTGGAAGAAAAGAAAAACACAGAAGAGTTGGGAAGAAAAAGACGTACCACTAAAAGATTCATTATAACAGCCCGGAAAAAGAAATATGGAAAGTTAAAATGTTAAAATTAGCTTGAGACAACGAGAAGAAAACTACTGATGAAACAACATAAATAAAATGATAAGATAAAGGTTTCGGAAGTAGAAAAGAACAAAGATAAAGGTTTCGGAAGTAGAAAAACACAAAAATGGCATGAATGACGAAAAGATGGAAGAAGAAGGTGAAATCACAGACGATAGAAAAATAAAACGTCAAAGAGCTGAACGAGTTTAACATAAATAAGGAGTGAAAAAAGATAGAGCAGAAAGGAAGATTAAAGAAAATTGGTAAAGATGGAAACCGAAGGAAGATACAAGAGTATACAAGTGCTAATGTTCATATCAAATGTAATCTTAAGTACTTTCTACTTTAAGGCATCTCTTCGCGTTTATAGGAGAAATGAGCTAGTAATGAACACCTTTAGGTTCTTTCATACGTGCACTACACTTTGGAGTTTATGTCCAAATGGAGATGGATGATACCTTCTGGCTAGCAGCTTCCTCTAATCTTGGTCCCAGGGGAATCTCAGAAAGTCGAGGAGTACATTCTCTCTGCTGGTAGAAACACACGTAATTCAGTGCAACCATCCTATGTGTGAGTGTGTGTATGCCTTCCCAACGTTTGGCCAGTCGGTCAACATTATGGTTCAAAGACTCCATACAGCGTAATGCATTAAACATGCCCACCACTAAAGAAGATTCGCAATGTTAGGGACGTTTCCGAAAAAAATAAAAAACTCAAGATGGTTGAGAAGTACGGACGAATTTGAAACTGACATGGATTTTATTTCGGGCTTCCATCCGAGCAATAAATAATACATCACTCGATCTCGAGACATTACATTCTTATGTAGCTAGAGCATTTATTCTCGAGCTCAATTTATTGACGAAGTCTATGGGTTTGATTCGTAAGGTGCGTGAAGTAGTCCGTGTTCTCTTAAAGCAATCTTTTCTTTTAGGATACATCTTAGATATTCAATGCTATAGCTTTCTTCTATCTATTTAGCTGTCTGAGAATATACCTACCTAACAGCTAGCTAACTATCTGTCTATTTCGTCACAAAGAAAAAAATAAAACTTCGCTCTTACTAATGAAAAGCTAATATTGGCATTTTTTACACAGAATGTCACGATTTACTATTCAAACGGTACAGGATTGTAGCTTATTTCAGTTGGTCAGCTATCTGTCACATATTGATCAGTTGGTTGTTTGGATCTTTTAAGTCGTCCCTATAGAAGACGAGCGACTGTTTTATTCTGGCACTGATAAAAGGGAAGAATCGAGGTTTTATGAGAATTGTACCGTCGGGAAAAGATAACACCTTTAAAGAAAAGCCTAAAACCTCGCTCACAAGATCATAATAGCATTCTCACTTGGGGCAGGAATTACCTTTTGCGTGTCTTCAAAACTGTTGCGATTTCTTAGTTGCGTTCCGTAAACTGCTAAAAACAATAATGGTCACTAAATATGCATCAGTAGCGTTTGGTAAACTGCTAAAAACAATAATGGTCAGTAAATATGCATCAGTAGCGTTTGAT
>NW_013668827.1:7836-19039 GCF_000517525.1 Limulus polyphemus
GCACCAGTATCGTTTGACAAACTGCTAAAAACAATAGTGGCCAGTAAATATGCATCAGTAGCGTTTGGTAAAGTGCTAAAACAATAATGGTCAGTAAATATGCACCAGTATCGTTTGACAAACTGCTAAAAACAATAATGGCCAGTAAATATGCACTAGTATCGTTTGACAAACTGCTAAAATCAATAATGGTCAGTAAATATGCACTAGTATCGTTTGACAAACTGCTAAAATCAATAATGATCAGTAAATATGCACTAGTATCGTTTGACAAACTGCTAAAAACAACACCGGTAAATACATATGCAGTTACGTGTACTGAGGTGAGTATTGGGTATTTGGTTTGTGATAGGAACAAATATTTCATATACTGGAGCGCACAGAAGAAGAATGTATAAATAGGTCGATGTTTCCTTTTTATTCCAAACCCTGCGTTACAGCACATTACATGCCTTTCGATCTGAACAGTTTATGGCTTGATTCAAATGTTAACAATGCCGTTGTTATATTGGGTTCAGAAAAAACAAGAGTGAATTTTTAATAGCCGCGGCTGTAATTAGATCTCAAATCGGTCAAGATATGGAGCTATGAGCTGTAAATTTGTATTTGAAAAAAAAAAACTCATAACCATTATATGAGCCGCTATGCATAGAAATCTTATCTCAAACGTTTTCTGGTGCTCAATACATATAAAAATAATAGTACTGCTCTTTTTCGGTTGTGACACAGCGTATAGCTCGCAGGCGGACGTTTATGGCAATAAGTTTCAAACGTCAACCATTAATATTCTGAGCTAGAATGGAAATAGTTTAAAACTCATTAAACAAAAACAAGCCATAACGTTATGTTTTTATCATAATAATTTGGTCATGATGATTCATATCAATATGGCATCTCGATGTTACGTTGATTTTTAAGCTTCGTTACCAGCTTGTTATTCAATGGCGGTTTGGTTTGTTTTCGATATTCGCGAAAAGCAACACAAGACTATATAATGTGTTTGTTTCCGATATTCGCGAAAAGCAACACTAGGGATATATAATGTGTTTGTTTCCGATATTCGCGAAAAGCTACACTAGGACTATATAATGTGTTTGTTTTCGATATTCGCGAAAAGCAACACTAGACTATATAATATGTTTGTTTCCGATATTCGCGAAAAGCAACACTAGGGATATATAATGTGTTTGTTTCCGATATTTGCGAAAATCTACACTAGGACTATATACTGTGTTTGTTTCGATATTCGCGAAAAGCAACACAAGACTATATAATGTGTTTGTTTCCGATATTCGTGAAAAGCAACACTAGACTATATAATATGTTTGTTTCCGATATTCGCGAAAAGCAACACTAGGGATATATAATGTGTTGTTTCCGATATTCGCGAAAAGCTACACTAGGACTATATACTGTGTTTGTTTGTTTCCGATATTCGCGAAAAGCAACACTAGGGCTATATGTGCTAGCCGTTTTTAATTCTGAACTGATAAAATAGAGAAACAGTAGCTAGCCAATAGCACCCACCGCCAACTCTTGTGCCATGTGTAATCAAGTAGCAGGATTTGACCGTCACTTTTATAACGCACCCACAGCTCAAAAGAGTGTAGCGCGAAGATTTTATGCTTTCTTTTGCCACAATGGGACCCAAAAATAGACCCTCGGACCCATTGTCCAGCACATTCATCCCTATGCCACGTCCGGCCCACTAATTGGTAGAATGTTATGACTCTTATTCCAGTGTTAGGACCTCCTTCTAGGTTAATTTTTGAAACATTGTTTTTAAATATAGATATTCCATCGTTTTTACTTTTAACATTTTTTGATGAATCCAAGAACTTCAACTGTCATACGAGAAATTATCTTCGGATCCAACAATTGTGTCGTCATTACGGCGGGGCCCTTAATACTATTCACATCTTTTAACTCATAATTCTTACGACTCTAAGCATGTGGAGCGACGAGGAATCTGGTATAGGCTAGATTGATAAGAGACAGTCAACAGAAAGTCAACGACTGGGCGTGATGTACGCAAAACAAATTACTTTATTATACTTATCTATTGTGTTCGTGCCCATCTACTTATTTTTACAAGGAAGTCTATGCAAGGACAATTTTGGACAGGTTTGTATCCCTTAGAGCACTCTGAAACCCAGCATCTCAGGATGCTCTTTTGCGACACATTAGTGCGTCATGCGTTATCACTTTAAAAACTCTGATCTGTTTATTCATTACAAATGCAAACGTGACACATTAGTGCGTCCCATGCGTTATCACTTTCAAAACTTTAATCTGTTTCTCATTTAAAAAAAAACCCAGTGGCACAGTGGTATGTCTGCAGACTTACAATGCTAGAAACCGGGTTTCGATACCAGTGGTGGGCAGAGCACAGATAGCCCATTGTATAGCTTTGTGCTTAACATCAAACAAACAAACAAAACAAACCTCATTGAAAGCGCAACCTTGCGGTATATCGTAAACATATGTGATCTCGAAGTATGGAGTTATTATATATTACCTTTATCTTTACAGTTTAACAATAATAGGACAGAAGTTAAAGCTAAATCCGTTAATTATTAACACTTATCGAATTTGTTTTTTTAACGCTAAACTTTTACTTTGGTGAAGTATTCATGTATTTTTGAAGATTTTAATACGGAATCGTCTCCTTCATAAGATTCATACTGCTACGATATCAGATTTAGATTCACATTCAATTTCTGTTAATTATTGACTTTCTCATGCGATGAAGCATCGCTGTAGACCTAGTTATTTATCTGCTTCTTTCACAGCTACTTCAGGAAACAATGTATGCTTAATTTTTCTGCTTGGAATGTGTCTATAGTGTCTCTCAGCTGCAACACAATGAAGATTAATGGCTGACTTTATCGTGGCGCTAGTATAGACCGGAAGTCGTATACAAGCTGGAAATGATGACACCACGCGAGCAACGCGTGTGTGAAATGTACGGTCAGGTGGTAGAGCGTGTTAAAAGACAAAGTTTCTAATACGAACAAGATTAGTTTCAATACACTAGGTGTATTTTGACGTCTGCCTTTACATAGTATGCAGTTTCAGTTTGTAATTCAACGACGAAATACAAGTAGTTTTTAAAAGCTGCCAAAAATGATTAATTTTTTTTATCAGGTTATCATCATTCACATAATTTTGAAGTGGTATTAAGGCCCTTCAAGAAAAGAGAATAACGTTTTCATATCACAATATTTTTGGTTTACATTTTTTTATTGGTTTTCTTTTAATAGCAAAGCCTCATCGGGGCTATCTGCTGTTTCCATCAAAGGGAATCGAACCCCTAGTTTTAGTGTTGTAAATCCGAAGACTTTAGCGCTGTCCAACCGGGGGACTTTTGGCGTAAGAGTAAACTTACTACAATTGTATAGACACATACTGTTATATTTAACTGTGCTTAAAGTTAAAACACTTTAAACTTAAAACACTTCTTATTTTATGCGCTAATCCATCTTTCTATTACATTATTCATACAAGCATGTTTTTCTTTCAATTTTATTAACTTGCTTTTTTTGTCGTAATTGATATTCTTTATTTCAGTTATTAGTTTAAATCTTAATACAGTAAGCACAATGGGTGGTCATCACGACATTATGACGTTCTGTGCTTACATAAGTGATATATCTACTATTTTTGTCATTAGGGTAAATCTAAACACAGTAAGCACAATGGGTGGTCATCACTACATTATGACGTTCTGTGCTTACATAAGTGATATATCTACTATTTTTGTCATTAGGGTAAATCTAAACACAGTAAGCACAATGGGTGGTCATCACGACATTATGACATTCTGTGCTTACATAAGTGATATATCTACTATTTTTGTCATTAGGGTAAATCTAAACACAGTAAGCACAGTGAGTGGACATCACGACATTATAATATTCTGTGCTTACATAACTTTAAATAACAAGTACATTGGTTAACTCAAATAATTTTCTATGATTATGATTTTTCGACATTTTTATATAAACTTTAAAAGTTCAATGTGTAATCACACAAACACACCCATAGATATATATACAGTATATCATAATACTGTTTGGCAGCCATTCCCTATTTTCGCAATAAAATGTTTTTAACTTTTAAAATAATCTTTATATATGAAATGCGATAATATATATCTGTTTTTGTTAAGATTTTTTCTAAAAAAGTGTCAAATTCATGTCATCCATTCACCTTTTAATATATTTTAAAGCCGATTTTCCATGTCTGTTAGAATCATAGTATGAAAGGAGACTATATTTACATGTTAAGAACCTAAATCCTAAGCCTAACACAATATAACATATCTCTATACCAAAACCTGGTGTGAACGCCAAGTAAAAGCACCGAATAATTAGATGTTTCTAAAATACATGTCTGGAGGAAGATTTCAACATGCAGATTAGCAAATCGAAAAAACATGCATGCAGGAGTGAATCAGTAAGTATCTTAGGATCTAAAATCTGACCAGATTAACACCTTTTTTTTCGTACATTTCCATGAATGACAAGTGATCAAAACATTGAGAATAAGATTCTGAAGATTAATATATAGGATCTTTTTTCCGAAGACTTATTCCTGATGCATGAATATAATACATTTCTGAAGTTTATTGATTACTTTTAATCATAAAGTATTTACTTTAAGCCTAAGATGTACAGTTTTTTTATATATGAAAGTTCTTTCAAACAGATTTACAATTTTGAGTAGAATCGCATGATTTGTGTTTGATATTTGGCTTCATTCTAGCGTACCATAAAAGCATTTGACTTGAATTCTTCCAACCCGACATGGGTGTTATTCAGTCAATCTGTTGGTAATATTGGCTTCTCCAGACTGAAAACGTAAGAGTTGTTATAAGTTTTTGTTTCTTCTTAGAACAACAGACTCTGAAATCCCATTCAGCGTCGTTAGGGTACAATGCAATAAGCTCCTTAATACCGTAGTAACAGGTCTAACGTTATGCTTGTCACTAAATGTACTTAACTGACTGTCGGGTTCTTTTGACGTTTGCTCCCCGCTTCACTGAAGACCTACTCTTGGATAGTCCTACGTTCGCATAAGGCAATGCCATAGCCTAGCAAGAGAATAAATTATTAAAGGCTTAAAGCTTGCTTCACATTCAAAATGCAGGAGGTTCCGTTCACGTTTCTTCTTCTTCATAGCGATAAGATGATTACACATGTCAATTTTGGACATTTCTGACGACCTGTAGTTCTACAGTTTTACAAGACCACCTGTCTTCTGCTCCTGAAACAACGGAATCAAATTCAATTACATTTGAAAGTAACGTGTTTCTCATGTCGAAAGCTACAAGCTTTCTAATTCTTCTACAAATATTCGTTTCTTAGATATACTTGAAATATAACGTCCAAATTGTGGCATTGTTCAAACAATATAAATTTATTTCGAGACAAATATACGAAACGCTAGAACTAGCCTTACTGCTGTAAAGATGTGACACGTTGCGATACACTCTTAAGATTGGTTAATATTTTAAAGTTATTTGAGCACATCAAGTATACAGTGAAGTAATAATTTACTTACTTTACGTGAAAGTCCTTTAAATATTTATCACCAAGGCAGCGAGATGTTAAGCTTATGTTCATATATTGCACTCACTTGACGCAGGTTAAAGAATGTCTAATCTAGTTTACTAATAATAGCAAAAAGAAGAAGAAAAACATAATTAGGACAACGTACAAAATAAATAAAATTTCAGTTAGCAATGATACCATAGACACAAAAAGTGTGGATTTTGTATTATATATGATCCTAGGTCCTTTTATATTGAAGAATGTTAACTGTCTTTAATTAATGTCCTGTATTATATTTGATCGTAGGTACTTTTATAATGTTAAACGCTAACACTCTTTAATTAATGTCCTGTATTATATATGATCCTAGGTACTTGTATAATGTTGAATGTTAACCCTCTTTAATTAATGTCCTGTATTATATATGATCCTAGTACTTTTATAATAATGTTGAATGTTAACCCTCTTTAATTAATGTCCTGTATTATATATGATCCTAGTACTTTTATAATGTTGAATGCTAACCCTCTTTAATTAATGTCCTGTATTATATATGATCCTAGGTACTTTTATAATGTTGAATGTTAACCCTCTTTAATTAATGTCCTGTATTATATATGATCTTAGGTACTTTAATAATGTTGAATGTTAACACTCTTTAATTAATGTCCTGTATTATATATGATTTTAGGTACTGTGCTCTGCCCATCACGTCTATCAAAACCCGTTTTTATTTATATTTCGTAACAACACACTATAACCTACTATAATTTATTTTGGAAGTCGAAAATGATTTTATTTTTAACCTATGTTTTGCAGACTACTAATGATACGATTGCATTTCTGCTTTTATAACGCTTACGTAATTCCTTGCCATGTCACACAATCACTGAGTGGTCTCCAAATGTGCTAATGAAGTGATAATACAATTAGGTATTGGTTTGAAGTTATTTCTTATTTTGAAAAAGTAAAACTAAACAGTCTGTAATTTCAAATTCCCATGTTTACTACTTTACTATGTTGTTTAAAAATTTCGTGTTCTCACGTTTTCGATGGTCCAAATCCTTACAGGATTTCCAACATGAGTTTGCAAATTTTGGTTAAGTGAAGTTTTATGAGTTCCGTGAAAAAACTGAAATTATTTAGCGTTCTGGTAGAGAGTATAGCACTCTAACAACTAATAACTTACTTCACGATTTCTGAGAGAAGTACACCTCTTTTAAACACATGAATACCACAAGGGTATATATACAAACGTGTGTAACTTGAATGGATCTTGTAGTATCTACTGGAACGAACTTGTGTAACTTGAATGAATCTTGTAGTATCTACTGGAACGAACTTGAGTAACTTGAATGGATCTTGTAGTATCTACTGGAACGAACTTGAGTAACTTGAATGGATCTTGTAGTATCTACTGGAACGAACTTGTGTAACTTGAATGAATCTTGTAGTAGCTACTGAACGAACTTGTGTAACTTGAATGGATCTTGTAGTATCTACTGGAACGAACTTGAGTAACTTGAATGAATCTTGTAGTATCTACTGGAACGAACTTGTGTAACTTGAATGAATCTTGTAGTATCTACTGAACGAACTTGTGTAACTTGAATGGATCTTGTAGTATCTACTGGAACGAACTTGAGTAACTTGAATGGATCTTGTAGTATCTACTGGAACAAACTTGTGTTATTTATCACTGAACATTGTCGCCATTCTTACGACAGCCACTTGGGTAACCAAGATCCATTCAAGTTACACAAGTTTGTTCCAGTAGATACTACAAGATCCATTCAGGTTACACAAGTTTGTTCCAGTAGATACTACAAGATCCATTCAGTAGTATCTACTGGAACAAACTTGTGTTATTTATCACTGAACATTGTCGCCATTCTTACGACAGCCACTTGTGTAACCTGAATGGATCTTGTAGTATCTACTGGAACAAACTTGTGTAACTTGAATGGATCTTGTAGTATCTACTGGAACAAACTTGTGTAACTTGAATGGATCTTGTAGTATCTACTGGAACAAACCTGTGTTATTTATCACTGAACATTGTCGCCATTCTTACGACAGCCACTTGGGTAACCGTCTTGACGTTATTATTTGCAACGATTATTTCACAGTCAATAATAATATTTTTTTAGAAAATGTTTTTGTTTTTCTAACAGAAACCGAGCGAAGAAGAGGCAAATTATAACTATAGCAAAATTCCGATCTTACAGTCGTTTTTGATGACAGTCTAAACTTGTAAAAAATATTTTCTATGTTCTACTGCATAGATTGTTTTCTGCGAGAATAGTTACAGGATTAAAGAATATATAACAAAGGTTGCATCCGTTTACATGCGAAAGTGTATAAAACTAACAACAGCTTAAATTTGGACAAAGGATATGTCGGTTATGAAAGAATGTGACGATACATAAAAACCTTAAATTCTGACAAAGGATATGTCAGTTATGAAAGAATGTGACGATATGTAAAAACCTTAAATTTTGACAAAGAATATGTCAGTTATGACAGAATGTGACGATACGTAAAAACCTTAAATTCTGGCAAAGGATATGTCAGTTATGAAAGAATGTGACGATATGTAAAACCTTAAATTCTGACAAAGGATATGTCAGTTATGAAAGAATGTGACGGTATGTAAAACCTTAAATTCTGACAAACGATATGTCAGTTATGAAAGAATGTGACGGTATGTAAAACCTTAAATTCTGACAAACGATATGTCAGTTATGAAAGAATGTGACGGCATATAAAAACCTTAAATTCTGACAAAAGATATGTCAGTTATGAAAGAATGTGACGGCATATAAAAACCTTAAATTCTGACAAAAGATATGTCAGTTATGAAAGAATGTGACGGTATGTAAAACCTTAAATTCTGACAAAGGATATGTCAGTTATGAAAGAATGTGACGGTATGTAAAACCTTAAATTCTGACAAAGGATATGTCAGTTATGAAAGAATGTGACGGTATGTAAAATCTTAAATTCTGACTAACGATGTGTCAGTTATGACAGAATGTGACGGTATGTAAAAACTAGGCCACTAACAACGGAGAGTGTTTAATCCTGATAATTAAAAGATAGAAACACTCACTTATAAAACGATCAAGTAGGTTAAATATTTTGAATTGAGATGATGGATAAGTTACTCCTCACGATTTTGAATTGTGGTGATGGATAAATCACTCCTCACGTGTGTTAACGATTTTGAATTGTGATGATAGATAAATTACTCCTCACATGTGTTAACGATTTTGAATTGTGACAATGGATAAATCACTCATTACGTGCGATAACGATTTTGAATTGTGATGATAGATAAATTATTCCTCACGTGTGTTAACGATTTTGAATTGTGTTGATGGATAAATTACTCCTCACATGTGTTAACGATTTTGAATTGTGATGATGGATAAATTACTCACATAGAATTGTATGTAAGCGCTATAAGTCTTAACGACAAGATAGAAAAAATCGAAAGAAAATTCCAATGTGTTGAGGCGTCTAATGGAGAAAGTTAGAAAACTGATCTTTTATGGAAAATTCGGCGATCCATCACAGTCAACCTATACTGAAGAGGCTTAGAAACAACACAGTGTAGAATGGAGAAGTATGTCCATGGTGGTTATATGTAATACGAATTTATCTTATGCCTGTAAGAAGCAATGTTTCTCAAGATCACACGCGCATGTTTAATCCGTTGAGTAAAATAAGTATATATTTCTTGTGAAACTTTCTAATCTACTTACATGCATGTATTTCTGAGTTTGTATACAACAGCGCATACTCTACTGAGGCTTGGATGTTTTTCTTCCTGGACTTCTTCATCCATTTAATCACGCTTCTAATGTTGTTCCTTACGCTTTATCATTCAAGATGAGTTCGACAGATTTCAAGTATAAAAATTACAATTCTTGTTCTACGTTTTTTGGGAAAGTAGATTTTATAAAATACGTTTCAGTTCCATTAATTTGTGTACTTACATCAAGTTTAAAAATACGTTTAAGCTCCATCAATTTATGTACTTATATCAAGTTTAAAAATACTTTTAAGCTCCATTACCTTGTGTACTTATAGCAAGTGTAAAAATACGTTTAAACCCCATTAACTTATATACTTATATCAATTGTAAAAATACATTGACATTCTATTAATTTGTGTACTTATATAAAGTCTAAATATAAGTTTAAATTCCTATAATTTGTATACTTATATCAATTGTAAAAATACGTTTAAACTCCATTAACTTGTGTACTTACATCAAGTGTAAAAATACGTTTAAACTCCATTAATTTGTATACTTATATCAATTGTAAGAAGAAAAACCATTAAGAGTTAAAAATAAAATGATCAGCGTGTATTTCACGTATAGTTATAAATATTGTATAACAGCTATATCAGTTTTAACGTTTAAACGAAAGAGAGTGTAAAAACAGTATTTTCGTACTTCTGATGACATTTTTAGTACAAATGTTCAAACAATATTATCACAACTCGAAATGTTGCTCTCGGAAAGATATACAAGAACAACTAAGTGCAAACTTCACTGTGTTATGTGTGGAAGTAAGAACATAGGTCAGTAGCACAAAACTATGGTCTTTGGAAAGAACAACTTTATCTGCTTGTGGAAGTTCCCAATCTGTTAAGTGAACGCACAAAACAAGCCCCTCCTTAAGTTTGATATTATAAACGTTATCGTTATTATTATGGTCTATTTCGTGCCTTTGTTGTTTAATGAGTGATGACAGAATTGATTAAACGTTTTGAATATTACTTATTTTAATTCTATGAAGTTTGAAAGTAGAGGTAGGACAATAATGTAATTCTAGATAACGTAACAGATCGGAGAGACATAAACATATTCCAGCGTAGATTCCAAGTTGAATATATACAACTTCCTGTGGAGTTAGATGAAAATATAGATTTTTTTTTTATTCTGATACATTCACACGTAATGTTAATGCCGTTCGACGAAACTCATTTGGAGTTCGTATCATCAAATTACTCCATATTAGAGTGATCTTTACTTCTTCTGAACAAATAAAAACTAAGACAGATCTAGTTTCAAATCCTTACACTTGATTGCCGGAGTGTCTCAGTTTTCACTTAATTGTTTTTTCTTCAATAAACCTGTTTGGTTCTCAGGTTTAGGTTATGATGAATGGCCTTAAATATTCAGCATTTTCTTAAATTCCGTTTTGTATACACAGTTACACCAGGACTGGTGTATGGATAGATTATGACAAAGTTACGCGAGGACTAGTGTATGGATAGATTATGACAAAGTTACGCGAGGACTAGTGTATGGATAGATTATGATAAAGTTATACCAGGACTAGTGTATGGATAGATTATGACAAAGCTACACCAGGACTAGTGTATGGATAGATTATGACAAAGTTACGCGAGGACTAGTGTATGGATAGATTATGACAAAGTTACACCAGGACTAGTGTATGGATAGATTATGACAAAGCTACACCAGGACTAGTGTATGGATAGATTATGACAAAGTTACGCGAGGACTGGTGTATGGATAGATTATGACAAAGTTACACCAGGACTAGAGTATGGATAGATTATGACAAAGCTACACCAGGACTAGTGTATGGATAGATTATGACAAAGTT
>NW_013668827.1:19818-32649 GCF_000517525.1 Limulus polyphemus
GGACTGGCGTAGTAGCACTATAAACGTTTTCACCCGTATTTGACAAAAAAAAATTGAACTTGGTTGAAATACATAACTTTACTTGGTGATAGCTTCATGATGTGGAAAACGAAGTCTAATAATGAAGGTGAAGGCGGTTGACAAAACACAAAACATTTTATTTACAAAGATCGAGCGTTTCGGAATGTAGTTATTTCGTTTTTAGCGAAATCTGACAATAATGCTAGAAAGACATTTACTAATTAAAACTATAGTATCATTAATCACCTAGTTATTAAGTAAAGTGGTAAACAGAAGGATAAAACCCAAACCAAAATGATTATAGATATATTGCGAATCAGCTGACTTTTATCTGTGTAAACTCAGAATAATCTTTGATCTTAAGAGGTTTGTAAGTCGTTAAGAATAGGGCGATCTTTACTTATGTATCTTTTCTTGTCGGACAACTGACTTTAAGAACACCGTCGTTGTGTTAGAGTTCTCTTGGCACAATTGTCCCATCATCATCTGTTTGTTTTTACAGGGATTAACTTTCCAAAAATAAATGTGTAAAACAATCTAAACCCAGTTTTAAGTGTGTTTAAACGGTCGTTGTTTGTTTTCACCATCACACATGTTCTATATATAAGAATCTAAATCCCAGTTTTAAGTATATTTAAACGGTAGTTGTTTGTTTTCACCATCACACATGTTCTATATATAAGAATCTAAATCCCAGTTTTAAGTATATTTAAACGGTCTCTGTTGATATTCATCATCACTCATGTTCTATGTATAAGAATCTAAATCCCAGGTTTAAGTGTGTTTAAACGGTCTTTGTTTATATTCACCATCACACATGTTCTATATATAAGAATCTAAATCCCAGTTTTAAGTATATTTAAACGGTCTCTGTTGATATTCACCGTCACACATGTTTTATGTATAAGAATGTAAATCCCAGGTTTAAGTGTGTTTAAACGGTCTCTGTTGATATTCGTCATCACTCATGTTCTATGTATAAGAATCTAAATCGCAGGTTTAAGTGTGTTTAAACGGTCTTTATTTATATTCATCATCACTCATGTTCTATGTATAAGAATCTAAATCCCAAGTTTAAGTAAGTTTAAACGGTCTTTGTTTATATATTCACCATCACTCATGTTCTATATATAAGAATCTAAATCCCAGTTTTAAGTATGTTTAAACGGTCGTTGTTTATATTCATCATCACTCATGTTCTATGTATAAGAATCTAAATCCCAGTTTTAAGTATGTTTAAACGGTCGTTGTTTATATTCATCATCACTCATGTTCTATGTATAAGAATCTAAATCCCAGTTTTAAGTATGTTTAAACGGTTTTTGTTTATATTAATCATCACTCATGTTCTATGTATAAGAATCTAAATCGCAGGTTTAAGTATGTTTAAACGTTTTTTGTATATATTCATCATCACTCATGTTCTATGTATTAGAATCTAAATCCCAGTTTTATGTGTGTTTAAACGGTCTTTGTTTATATTCATCATCACTCATGTTCTATGTATAAGAATCTAAATCCCAGGTTTAAGTATGTTTAAACGGTCTCTGTTGATATTCACCATCACTCATGTTCTATGTATAAGAATCTAAATCCCAGGTTTAAGTGTGTTTAAACGAGGTCTTTGTTTATATTCATCATCACTCATGTTCTATGTACAAGAATCTAAATCCCAAATTTAAGTATGTTTAAACGGTCTTTGTTTATATTCATCATCACTCATGTTCTAAGTATGATTTCTTAATTTTGTATTTGAATTATTTATATTATGTTGGCTTCGGCGTGACTCATAAATTTATACCAATTAACCTAAACAAAAATATTTGCATGATCTGTTTGCTATTTAAATTTTTAAGTAGCGGAGAATGAGTCCTTTTTTTATAATTTTTTGCTGCTTTCAGTTATAAAACTATTTCTTCAGGATTTCTACGAAGAGGTGCAGACTGCACGGCCATGAAAAACTCACGGCAGAGGGAAATTCACTTCGCACGCTAAAAGATACGTTTTCATCTCACGTGTCTTGACAATCTACCGTTGTGTAAATCCTTCTCCGGTAAAGAGTCACGACCAATGTGTCGTCTTTTCAGCTTATAAATTCCTGGCACAGAAGCCGACTGTAATTACTGTAATACTTAGTGGTTTTCTGCTGGAAGAACACGATGAAAGGGGGAAAAAAACAGCTACTTTACATGAGTTAAAGCACGTGTTTTGTGTTATACTCTAACGAGAAGGCTCGAGGTAAATTTTGGGTCCTATTTCTTGTTCTTCTGTGATCATACTAAAAAATAAAAATATATGCCACACAACGCTACGTGCGAGTTTTTGGCTTACAAATGAGTCGCGTGCATTATTTCCACCGTTCTTTTTTCTGTTTATGAATTAGCGCGACCAAAATAATTAGTTATTTATTATTATTGCATAGAATAAATAGACGAGATGTAAAGACAATATTTATGATAGAAAGTAATCAAACACTATTCGCTAAATAATATCGATCTGTCTGTTTATCTAGCTACTTATCTATACTGTCAGGCAGGAAGTCTCCGGAAACACCACGACCAAAACACTTCCCAACATGCACCACGACGCTCTTTAAGCTGATGTGTTCCAGGGTTACTCTCCTTATTAAAAAGTGGTATTATTATAATCCTATAGATCAGGTGAGGGCTGGTAATGAGCAATTACAGACATCCCCTCACCAAATCCCCTTTTTATCTCCACCCCTGACGCTTCAGTTAGTGTGGACAGTTACTGGCACCCCGCTGTTAATCCTTGCTACCATCTGTTCATCTCACCGAGAGACCATGTGCTCTACAAGAGCGTGCACGAACTTTTCTGTAGAATGTTGGACTCGGCTTACACATGCATTAGCTTGCCTGCAGTAGCATTAAGAATGACGTACGAAGCTGAACCTCGAGAGTTTTGATCATAAGAAATAAGTGTAACTCCTTTTTAAAAATGGTTTGATGTGGCTCTAAATATGAATTTATAGTTTGATTCCCGAAACGTTTGCGAAAGCTGCATAGTTTATAAAATCCAAGTACGAGCTATGTTTATTAAGTATTCTACAATTTTCAAATGTTTTTGGCTTTATACATTTAGCAAGGAAGTTTGATTCTTGTATTTGCTGTTTTGAATATTTATGTATGCGAAATAAATATAACTAGAAAACGTATCAGGTCAAGAAACAGACAATAAATTCTTTCGAATTTAAAGATATAAGTAAGATAAAATCAAAGTTTTTTAACTACCAATATATCTTCTTCCTGGACGGATGTTTTAGGATAATTTCTTTAGGGACACAGTGAAGCAAAACGTGATGATAACAACAGAATTGAAACATATGTAGTTACATTAGCTATCGTTTTAATATAGACTTGAAATATTGTTTTCACTTTCAAATAAAGTATGTTGACGTATAGTGTAAAAAAAAAAAAAATAACATCTACAATGTCGGACACGCTTTAGTTTGTTTGATATCTTACGAAGTAATCGTATGAAGAACTAAACACGCAATCAGCTTCTCAAACTTACATAAAACTCTACACACAGTGAAATCTTCATATAACTGATGCTATGGTAAATCTTATTATCTCGTAGTATTCTTGTTTGCTCGTTTCAACCGAAGTTAAAAATATATATAGTTTTAAATGGTGATCAGAGTTAAGAATTTTAGTTCTTGATTCTAAGAATATCAGAACGTCCTGAAACCACAATTTTAAGTTGAGTTGCTTAATATGTACACATACAAAAAGCTATAAAAGTTACATAACTTAATTAGTTCGTATTCTGAAGGAAGTAGCACACTCTTACAGATGAAGAAATGATTTTGAAGAACAGGTAAATCATAGTATAATTACTCAAGTACGATGCAGTTTTATGAAATATTAATTTTGTCTTTAAGTGATATTTGGTTAAAAGTCTAAAAGCTTGGAACTACTAGATTCTATAAATTCAGCGCGGCAGCTCTTACCAAGACGCACAGAACTAACTCTCTTGCCAATTGCTGCTCTCCATCGTTAAGTGACGAGCCTTGAAGTAGTTAAAGCAACAAAAAACTTGAATGCCTCACTTAAGAGCATTCAATTTCTGAAAATGGAATTTTCGGATGTAAACATAGGATTTGATAAGTGACGTAACGGTCCCGCGAGGCTTTGCATAGCTGTTGTTCGCTAACGAGTAAAGAAATAAGTTGGCGTCCGTCCTAATCGTATTAATCACTTTTGTTTGTGTATCTACAGCTCTCAAACAGAACTTTATTCTTTAATCTTTATATAATTATGAAAATTCACAAGTCAGAAAGTAGTTAAATACGTATATTAAACATTGATTTTAAAGAACATATTATTAAGTTAATAATATGTGTTATACAGGTTGTCCACAAAGTCCTGTTCCGGTTTTAAAAGTTTATTAGAACAAAACCAAAAGAGATAACATAACGCAGTTTTTTGTATTATATTACTTAAGAAATAGACTTGTATATGATTTTCACTACACATCAACATGTGCACTGTTAGTGGCCAGTAGCACATCCAACCAATACTCCATTTCAGTCCACATGTTGACCAACGTATCCTTCGTCACTATTCTGATGCCGTCAGTTATCCTTGTACGAAATGTCAGCAACTGGGGTCTGGAAAACATAATCCTTGACATACCCCCACAAACAGAAGTCTAAGGGTGCAATATCGGGAGACCGTGGGGGCCAAGGAATTGGCCCATCACGTCCAACCCATCTGTCAGGTTAGTTCTCGTCAAGAAAGTTGCGTACAATCAAACACCAACGTGAAGGCGCTGAAAAACTATGAATGGTTGAAACTTTTCCAAGTGGGTGATCACGTAATTGTCCAGCACGTCAAGATACACATCTCCTGTGACATTCCATTCAGCAACTTAAAATGGGCCTATCACCCTGTCATGCATGAGTCCACACTAAACATTAAATTTTGTGCTATCGCGAATGTGTTCACGAAACTCACGAGGGTTTGTCAAACCCCCATATTCATACATTATGGCAGTTAACTTATCCATACGCGTGAAAGGTGGCTTCATCAGATAACAATACCCTTCTTAGATACTCGTTGTCTTCGTCGATCGAGTTCAGCGTTGAACATACAAACTCATATCGACGAGGTTTATCATTTCGCTGTAAAGAATTATATACGCGTACAGATTCAATCTTTTGTGAAGGACTTTGTGTAGCGTTGATTTTTGTAGCTGGAGTTCACTTGAAGCATGACTAATCAACTTTCTAGGGCTGCGTTGGAACGTCTCCTGGACATT
The DNA here is from genome assembly GCF_000517525.1 of Limulus polyphemus. NCBI lineage: Eukaryota > Metazoa > Arthropoda > Merostomata > Xiphosura > Limulidae > Limulus > Limulus polyphemus. Next base: position 25,123 of record NW_013668827.1, read on the forward strand.
AGCAACGGTTTCTTCAGAATCGCACTTCCTGTCTTCCGAAACTTGGATAACCACCTCCTGATGCTGGGTTTGGAGGGAGGATCATTGACATATTGACGGCAGTAGTTCTGTTGAACAGTTTTCACTGATCTCGACTCTGCAAACCAGATGGCACATTGAGCTTTCTCCTGTGTAGTCGCCATCTTCGTTCAAACTTCAACCATTTGCAACTGGACACTCCGATTACATACCAATGACACATTGAGCTTCCTCCTGTGTAATCGCCATCTTCGTTCAAATTTCAACCATTAGCAACTGGACACTCCGATTACATACCAATGACACATTGAGCTTTCTCCTGTGTAGTCACCATCTTCGTTCAAATTTCAACCATTAGCAACTGGACACTCCGATTACATACCAATGACACATTGAGCTTCCTCCTGTGTAGTCGCCATCTTGTTCAAACTTCAACCATTAGCAACTGGACACTTCGATTACATACCAATGACACATTGAGCTTTCTCCTGTGTAGTCGCCATCTTCGTTCAAACTTCAACCATTAGCAACTGGACACTCCGATTACAATCTGTTAATCAAGAATGAATGTCATTAGTTAAGCAACAAGGTGCTAAAAACTGAATAATTCCAACTCTTTTGGTTTTGTTATAATAAACTTTTTAAAACCGGAACAGAACTTTGTGGACAATCAAGGATGGTTCAAACGTAAATCATAAACATTTTTCTTTTTCCAACTATATTCAAGGAAGTATAAACGTTATTTTAAATCTGCAATTATCACTAGGTGAAACTATTCAGTTAATTAAGTGTTATTACACTTAACAATCGGGTAAAGTGGTCTTTATTTATAATTGTCTATAGGCTACACAAAAATTATTACTTCTATCATTTATATTTAGTTCAAATATTTGTTTCTTAGCAAGATATTTTCTGTCTACTGGATTATTTGAGTTAATATTACTACTATTCTGCTCAAGACTTTATCTATATGTAATTGTTGCTCATTTATAAATTTAATGTCATATTCTTCTTCTTCAACAATAAAAATTGCGTTAACATACTTGTGTCTCAGCACCACACGGATATAATTCACGGAATTATATATGAAACTTGTGTTTATATTATTGCTCCACATCATTAAACCTTGTTTTCTTATGGTAGTTTCTGAGCACCACGCTTTGTTTTTATATTATTGTATATAAATTGTGTGTATATATTATTGATTCACGTCATTAAACTTTGTGCTCGTATGGTTGTTTCTCAGCACCACACTTTGTTTTATATTATTGTATATAAATTGTGTGTGTATATTATTGATTCACGTCATTAAACTTTGTGCTCGTATGGTTGTTTCTCAGCACCACACTTTGTTTTTATATTATTGTATATAAAGTTTGTGTTTATATTATTGATTATATTATAGTGACAAATGTTTGTTAAACCTCATATTATGCGGTCACTCAATGCATCATCCAAAACATACCTTTAGCCATAATATAAATTCGAGGTTAATAAACTGGCATAACCTTCACAAACAATAGCAGCTTGGGTCTAAAAGCTTAAAAACTGCTTTGGAAGACTAGTCATACCAACAATGTCTGGAACAGAACTGTCACATGACCGAACTAACAAACTGATTTGTCGGAAACACTTCAAACCTTCTAAGAAGTACAAGGCTTACATGACTGCTTTTAGAATACCACTTTTGACGAATCTGTCAAAGTATTTAAAGCTACAAAAACCTACTCATGAAAGTAGCGCGATACTCGCCTACCTGGGGATTACAGGAGGCTTTAAAAATTTTATCTATTAAATCAAGATTAATAAACAAAAAAATCAGTAAAGCACTACAGAAGTATCACTAACAAAATACATTTAATGGATTTTCATGTATCTAAAAACACTGCACGTGAGAAGGAAACACAATATTGCATTTTCAGCAAGCCTAAACATGGTATACTTTACCTACGCTATTGCAATTAGACAAATTTCAAATTAAAACATAAACATAAAGTTTGACAATGAAATATAGAGAGATTACAAGACTGGGCCTCTTTTTTTCTGAAAAAAAAACCCAAATAAACATAAGAGTTATTATGTCTACGCAGTTATTTATCATCGAGCGATAACTTTATCACATTGTGTTAACCTGGTTGACTTCAATGAATAAAATGTAACACTAAGTTTCGTCAAAATGGGTTAACCTGTGGAAGACTATAATGAATAAAAAGTCACGCTGAACTTCATCAAACTGTGTTAACCTGGGGGACTACATTGTATAAAAAGTAACGCTAAGTTTCGTTAAATGTGTTAACCAGAGACTACATTGTATAAAAAGTAACGCTAAGTTTCGTTAAATTGTGTTAACTTGTGGGACTACACCGAATATAACACAACAATAAGCTTCGTCAAATTGTGTTAACCAGAGACTACATTATATAAAAAGTAACGCTAAGCTTCGTAAAACTTTGTTAACCTGGGGTAATACACTGATTAAAACGCTATGATGCGTCAAACTGTGTTAACCCGGGAGGGCTACACTAAATAAAAAGTAATGCTAATCTTCGTCAAACTGTATTAATCTGGGGACTACAGAAAGTAAAAAGTTACGTCACCTCCCTCAAAGTATGTTCTAACACTCAACACTTTATTAACCTATAACTTACCGCTCTGACACTCAACACTTTATTAACCTGTAACTTACCGTTCTGAAACTTAACACTTTATTAACCTATAACTTCCCGCTCTGTCACTCGTGTTTTATAGGTTAATAAACTTCCCGCTCTGTCACTCAAACACTTTATTAACCTGTAACTTACCGCTCTGAAACTTAACACTTTATTAACCTATAACTTCCCGCTCTGTCACTCAACACTTTATTAACCTATAACTTCCCGCTCTGTCACCCAACACTTTATTAATCTATAACTTACCGCTCTGTCACTCAACACTTTATTAACCTATAACTTACCTCAATCGAAGAAAATTCTGTGAAAAAATTGATCTTTTTTCTAGTAACATTCCTAAGTGTCATCAACTGATACACAGTAATTATCACTATGATATTCAGTTACCTTCATACCCAGAAGAAAAATGAAGGTGTCCGCAAAACGCAGGTTCAAGACTATCTGGTAGAAGGAAATACGAGTTGAGTTTGAAACACAAAATTCTTTATTTACCAAAAACAATACATTTGTTTGCCCAAACTGGTTTGACTTTTTTAGTATCGTCTGGTTGCTGGAGTCGAGAAAAACAAAAGCACAGGTGAGACCAAGTGGTATCAAAAGACAGAACAATTGAAATACCCGCCTTGAATACCTAGGCGGAACAAATAATTTAAGGTATCCCACAAGGCCACGGGTTACGTATTTCACCCAGTGGGTTGCATACAATTCTAAACTACCACAAAACAGCTTGTACTGTTTGAATGGGTTACATTCTTAGAATACCTTATCGAAACACGTACATGCTGGTTTGACCTTAAGGATGATACTCTATACTAATAATGGAATGGTGAAATATCCCACGTAATTAGATGTTATTGTTATATATAGATATATTATATACCTAATACGTCTTCATATAATGTATTTTATACAACAAAATAACAGCGAAATATTAGATTCATAGTAAAATTTTCGAAAAGACCAAACATCATAACGCATGTTTTTCTTTAGCTGGGGTTTGCTTATTTTGAAGTATTTCTTATTTTTGTGTATGCCTTTCTGAGAGGTAATTATATTTTCCATTGCATCTTTCAGCTCTTCAGGTTTGATTATTAAACTAAAAGAAGAAGAAGAATTATTCGAAATAACGGTAAGCATAAAGAACGTGTGGGGAGAAATCAATCTATTATTAAAGTAAAAGAAGAAGAAGAATTATTCGAAATAAAGGTAAACGTAAAGAACGTGTGGGGAGAAATCAATGTATTAGTAGAGTAAAAGAAGAAGAAGAATTATTCGAGATAAAGGTAAGCATAAAGAACGTGTGGGGAGAAATCAATAAAGTAAAAGAAGAAGAAGAATTATTCGAAATAAAGGTAAACGTAAAGAACGTGTGGGGAGAAATCAATGTATTAGTAGAGTAAAAGAAGAAGAAGAATTATTCGAAATAAAGGTAAACGTAAAGAACGTGTGGGGAGAAATCAATCTATTATTAAAGTAAAAGAAGAAGAAGAATTATTCGAAATAAAGGTAAACGTAAAGAACGTGTGGGGAGAAATCAATGTATTAGTAGAGTAAAAGAAGAAGAAGAATTATTCGAAATAACGGTAAGCATAAAGAACGTGTGGGGAGAAATCAATATATTAGTAAAGTAAAAGAAGAAGAAGAATTATTCGAGATAAAGGTAAGCATAAAGAACGTGGGAAGAAATCAATGTAATTCTGTTAGTGGACATAATTGGCTTAAAAGAACAACAACAACGGCACAGAATCTTTGGAAGAAAAAGTAAGTAATCGTGGGGGCAGGGGGAGGGTGGTAACTAAGTGTAGTACGTTTTTTCCCGAACAACAAAGACGGCGAAATAAGTCTCAACAAAAGTACCAGTTCAATAGTCTTGCTTCTGGGATTTCTGAACGTCAAGACTTCTAGCAGGAGGTGAGAACAATAACTGTGATTGGAAGCCAGAAGCTAGAGATGAGCTGCTGTCGCTTAATCAAACCCAAAGATCCCTAAGGACTAGGCCTGGGGCACAGCAACTGGAGGCGATATTGAAGAGCGGTCCATTCAAGAGAATATGTGTGTTTGTTGGCCAGAAAAGGCCGCTCTTAGATGTCTTGGGAGTTTGCACCGAAGATTGAACTGTTCGGGTGGCCACATCGATCATCTCAATCTTTACCCTCCCCGTAATATCTGTCTCTGATCCTGCGAGATCAAGAAATATATTGGCATTGGATTTGTTCTTTTCCTTATAATATTGGACAATGAGTATACAATTCAATATTTTAGAAATTCTCTTAAATCTCTAGCGCGGTTGCCTCAGAAGGAGGAATAGGTAAACCAGAACACACTCATTATATTTTCACTATACAAACACACACTTTACTTTGGTAACACACTTTATTAAAACCCTTCACGATACTCCAGAACATGTGTATTTTACAGGTAAAATAAACAAGTTTCGAGCTGCAAGAGAGCCATCTATATCACATAAAATTAAAACGAATTTATGTAAATATTAATAATCACAATAAATTTTCCGTTGCCCCATATCCAAGATTTTACACACACACACTAATTTACCATAGCGAAAACTTACTCGTAATCTAGTTTTAAACACATTCATAGTTTTCTGTGGTATGCACTTACTCATAACGCGTGTTATCTACAGTAACAAGTATAATACTCTTTTTTTATAATGACTTTTTAGGCATTGTTAAGTTAAAAATCCTTCCTCATGTGACTGAATGAATGGTCCATCAGTCAATTAAAATCGGACAGTTATTAAATGTTTCTTAAATCCAACTATTAAGGACCACATATTGCAAGGTTCAAAATTCCCAAAAACACCCTTCCGTCGATTCAAAAAATCTTCATCTAAATGAGATATAATTTAATAATCATACATTGTATGAATTCCACCTGTGAATTTATACGTCAACGTTAGAAGGAGCACCAGGTTGAGATTTATTTCGACTTCCGTTATTTACCTGAACTTCAATAAAAGAATGTATTGTGTCCACATAAACAGCGTAAACGGAAACTATCAATTAAAAACAACACGAATGGGGCTAAATATAAACTCAAATGTTAATATATACAGCATATCCACATCATATGTTTAAGTGTAAGTTAATGTAGCGAAACCACATGAAATGTATAAATGTAAGTTAATGTAGTGAAACCACATGAAATGTATTAATGTAAATTGATGTAGTGAAACCACATGAAATGTATAAATGTAAGTTAATGTAGTGAAACCATATGAAATGTATAAATGTATATTAATGTAGTGAAACCATATGAAATGTATAAATGTAAGCTAATGAGATGAAACCATATAAAATGTATAAATGTAAGCTAATGTGATGAAACCATATGAAATGTATAAATAAATGTAAGCTAATGTGATGAAACCATATGAAATATATAAATGTAAGTTATTACAATGAAGCCACAGGAACTGTTTAAATGTACCTTATACAGTAGAGCCAGATGATGTATTACAAACATGAAGTATTTAAACATAGGCTAACATCTCAGGATCACAGGAACTGTTTAGCTTTAAACATCATGGCCAAATGCAATGCGTAAATGTAAACTTAAATAATTGGATCACGTGAACTGCGAATACGTGAAGTTACGTAGTATAATCACATGAAGTGTTTAAAATTAACATCACGTATAACATCACGTATAACACGCAAATTAAAAATAAAATGTAATATGACAGTTATGGATGGCTTGTTTTAGGAAATACTGTTTATATTGTACGTTTATAGTACAGTAAAGATGGGTTAATTAACGCATTTAAGTATGTTTAGCTTTTTTATAATATAATTGATAAACCTTTAATTATTTTCTGTATTGTTTTTGGTAAGAACGTATGTAATAATTTGGTTTTAGATCTCTATAAATTAATTGTTATTATACAGTTGTGGGCATAAAAACAACTTGTAACCAATTCCTTCATTAAAATGACAATTTCCTGCAATATTGATTGTATTTTTTGGAAGTCATATATATGTATATATTGGTGAAACAGAATACAAGCTCAGAAAACTCACCATTGTAAAGTAATTAGCACTAACCCTCTTGAGACTTCTCCTGACATTTTAACAATCATGACATTCTTTCAAGAACTGTCTCAAAGGACCACTACAAGCCTGAACATCACCAACGCGACGTTTGAGCGTTCATCTTACTGGCCTTTACCATAATTTGATGTTGTCTTCATTTTGTAAATTTTGACCTTTTACTCACTACACTGATTAACATTGTCAGTGTTATTTCCTACTTCGACAGCAGTATGGTTTTACTTTATTGGTTTATAATATTGTTGTTATATTCTCTAGCATGTCACAGCGCATTGTTAATGTTATTTTCAACTTCGACAGCTGTATGGTTTTACCTTATTAATATATAATATTGTTGTTCTCTTCTCCAACATACCAAAGTGCATTGTTAGTGTTATTTCCTACTTCGACAGTTGTATGGTTTTACTTTATTGGTTTATAATATTGTTGTTATATTCTCTAGCATGTCAAAGTGCATTGTTAGTGTTATTTCCTACTTCGACAGTTGTATGGTTTTACTTTATTGGTTTATAATATTGTTGTTCTCTTCTCCAACATACCAAAGTGCATTGTTAGTGTTATTTCCAACGTCGACAGCAGTATGGTTTTACCTTATTGGTTTATAATATTGTTGTTATATTCTCTAGCATGTCAAAGTGCATTGTTAGTGTTATTTCCTACTTCGACAGCAGTATGGTTTTACTTTATTGGTTTATAATATTGTTGTTATATTCTCCAACATACCAAAGTGCATTGTTAGTGTTATTTCCTACTTCGACAGCTGTATAGTT
>NW_013668827.1:33241-37620 GCF_000517525.1 Limulus polyphemus
GTATGGTTTTACTTTATTGGTTTATAATATTGTTGTTCTCTTCTCCAACATACCAAATTGCATTGTTAGTGTTATTTCCTACTTCGACAGCAGTATGGTTTTTTACCTTATTGGTATATACTATTGTTGTTATCTTCTCCAGCATGGCACATCGCATTGTTAGTGTTATTTCCAACTTCGACAGCAGTATGGTTTTTACCTTATTGGTATATAATATTGTTGTTATCTTCTCCAGCATGGCACATCGCATTGTTAGTGTTCTTTCCAACTTCGACAGCAGTAAGGTTTTTACCTTATTGGTATATACTATTGTTGTTATCTTCTCTAGCATGGCACATCGCATTGTTAGTGTTATTTCCAACTTCGACAGCAGTATGGTTTTTACCTTATTGGTATATAATATTGTTGTTATCTTCTCTAGCATGGCACATTGCATTGTTAGTGTTATTTCCAACTTCGACAGTAGTATGGTTTTTACCTTATTGGTATATAATATTGTTGTTATCTTCTCTAGCATGGCACATTGCATTGTTAGTGTTATTTCCAACTTCGACAGTAATATGGTTTTAAATTATTATTACGTAATATTGCTGTACTCGCTTCCAGTTGCATATTTTTAGTGTGTTTTTTTATCAGTTTAGGTTTACAGATGTTAACATATTGATATATCTAGATTTACACTACTTGCACACTGAAATATCTAGAGCTATTTAGTAAACGAGCTAACTCATCAACAATTGGTTACCTTGTTGACATCCTAATCATTATTCTTTGAACCTTATATCTGTGTGTGTGTGTGTGTGTGTACAGCATAGACTGAATGACCAATCGCCAAATAACAAAAATACAAATATTGTCACAGTATTCCAGAAATCATTTACTTGCTGATGTTTCGCTAATATTACCATGGCAAAAATACTAACACAAATATTGGATCAGCTCAAATAGTTAGGTTTGCCACTATTTTGAAAATAATGTTACTTGAAAACAGTCTGCAGTGTTATGGGGATGTTGTAAACTTGATAACAACGTGCATGATTATGGAGATGTTGGTATTGTTGTGTTGTAAACTTGATAACAACGTGCATGATTATACCATAATCATGCACGTTGTTATCAAGTTTACAACATAACAATATCAACATCCCAGATGTTGATATCGTTGTGTTGTATAAACTTGATAACAACGTGCATGATTATAGGGATGTTGGTATTGTTATGTTGTAAACTTGATAACAACGTGCATGGTTATGGGGATGTTGGTATTGTTGTGTTGTAAACTTGATAACAACGTGCATGATTATGGAGATGTTGATATTGTTGTGTTGTATAAACTTGATAACAACGTGCATGGTTATGGGAATGTTGGTATTGTTGTGTTGTAAACTTGATAACAACGTGCATGATTATGAGGATGTTGGTATTGTTGTGTTGTAAACTTGATAACAACGTGCATGATTATGGAGATGTTGATATTATTGTGTTGTATAAACTTGATAACAACGTGCATGATTATGGGGATGTTGGTATTGTTGTGTTGTAAACTTGATAACAACGTGCATAATTATGGAGATGTTGGTATTGTTGTGTTGTAAACTTGATAACAACGTGCATGATTATGGAGATGTTGATATTGTTGTGTTGTATAAACTTGATAACAACGTGCATGGTTATGGGGATGTTGGTATTGTTGTGTTGTAAACTTGATAACAACGTGCATGATTATGGAGATGTTGATATTATTGTGTTGTATAAACTTGATAACAACGTGCATGATTATGGAGATGTTGATATTATTGTGTTGTATAAACTTGATAACAACGTGCATGATTATGAATATGTTGATATTGTTGTGTTGTAAACTTGCTCGACTATTATCACTATGGATCTAATTGTATAAATAAAAATAAAGACACAAGTACTTTGCCTTCCGAGCAACTATACGTTAGACAGTAAAGAACAAGAAAGATAATTCCAAGATAATCACTTTTAAACTATTAAATGTATGAATATATATATACTTATGTGTGTATAGTGCTAGTTTAATGAGCTCAAGTTTGTGCAGTCTATCTGTATATCTAATTAGACAGAAGAATATATTGTGAAACCTCAAACATATCTAATATTCCGCGTTCCTTTTCCAAAAACTGTGAATAGAAAGTATCTCTGGTTTCGTATCTTTACGAATTCCCAACTTTTTCCAGGAATTTTTTATTACATGTTACGATGCTTGTTGATTCTTCCGTTTTTATAGAAGAGAATAAACGCTAAGATTTGCATATCGATCCCTATCTGTAAGAGACTTTTCTAAGAGATTTCAGATGAAACTTAAAAAGGTTTAAGATTGGTTTTTGTCGTTTCTTTCTTTTTTAAACGGAGTTTTGACATTTAGTGCAACTTCGTTTTGCAGAGACACAAAGGTTTGAGAAGAAGAGGAAAAATTGTCTATTATGTAGTTTGGCGAATGGTTGGACGACAGGATTTTCATCCGTTTCCCTGGTGACCTCGGTTGTATCCAGATAAGAGTCCCGCTGCTGCTGGATTAATAGAGCACGAATTTGTCAGTGTTCCCTAAGGACATTGTGTAATGTGGAGCCGTCTTCTAGGGGGAAACATTCAGGCACCGGACCTATGTTCCCTGTACGGCAATCATTCTTCTACGACAAGCACTAGTCTCTCAACAAATGCAAATCTGGTGTTATGCTTTCCGAGATCAGTAAGAATCCCACCGGAGCAGAAGGAATGATCAACTGGATCGATCTTCCAATGTTAGCCGTCACTCTGAAGTTCTTGCCCCGATACTTTAGTTATGCATTCACTTTGGCTACGAAATAAAACCGATACAACCCTCGGGAGGTGTTAGAAGAAAGCCAGTAGTACTCCCAATTATGTACGTCACAAATATAATAAACTTTGTCACGATATTGTAATTGTGAACTGTCTGACTAGGAAACTTGAAAATTTGCTACTTAACAATGATAGAGATAACACTTTATGCAAAACAATACTTTTAAGTTTTTCTTATTTAAAGGGTGAGTTTACAAAAGAAAGTACTATCAGCTTAGTATTTAAACAAACTTATTATAATTTTTAAAGCCCTTGAAAGTGTTAAGGTTCGGCTAGAATTCTTATCGACTGTACGGAAATTAAGTGTTGAGGTTCGGCTAGAATTCTTATTGACTGTACAGAAATTAAGTGTTGAGGTTCCGCTAGAATTCTTATTGACTGTATAGAAATTAAGTGTTGAGGTTCGGCTAGAATTCTTATTGACTGTACAGAAATTAAGTGTTGAGGTTCCGCTAGAATTCTTATTGACTGTACGGAAATTAAGTGTTGAGGTTCGGCTAGAATTCTTATTGACTGTACAGAAATTAAGTGTTGAGGTTCGGCTAGAATCCTTATTGATTGTACACAAATTAATTGTTGAGGTTCGGCTAGAATACTTATTGACTGTACAGAAATTAGTTCATTTTGAAACGTATTTCTATTCGATTACGTTCACAAGTATATAAGATAAACAAAAATGATGACGTAATAAACGAACGGGTTATGCATATAAACATATTATGTACTTCACTAACGAAACTGTATAAGTAAGTTATGCTTAAACTATATAATTTACACCACGTACAAAGCGCTGTGTATGAATGACAATACCCCCATTACCTAATAAACGCTCTGAATGTGTACATAGTTTATATAGCTAACGAAAAATTACATATAACATTACATAAGAAAGTTCTATGTGTGTAATCTTTGTCAACAGCATATCCAGTTGGGGAAGACCTCTGTGGAAAACACGCCTACAATTATCCAGATAGGGGAGACCTTTGTGGAAGACACATCCATGATTATCAGTTGAGGAATACCTCTGTAGAAGACACATCTATGATTATCAGATGGGGAAGATCTCTGTAGAAGACACATCTATGATTATCAGATGGGGAAGATCTCTGTAGAACACACATCTATGATTATCAGATGGGGAAGATCTCTGTAGAAGACACATCTATGATTATCAGTTGAGGAATACCTTTGTAGAACACACATCTGTGATTATCAGATGGGGAAGATCTCTGTAGAACACACATCTATGATTATCAGATGGGGAAGATCTCTGTAGAAGACACATCTATGATTATCAGATGGGGAAGATCTATGTAGAACACACATCTACGATTATCAGATGGGGAAGATCTCTGTAGAAGACACATCTATGATTATCAGATGGGGAAGATCTCTGTAAATCACACATCTATGATTATCAGATGGGGAAGATCTCTGTAGAAGACACATCTATGATTATCAGATGGGGAAGATCTCTGTAGAACACACATCTATGATTATCAGATGGGGAAGATCTCTGTAGAAGACACATC
>NW_013668827.1:38485-39865 GCF_000517525.1 Limulus polyphemus
GAAAAGGGAAAAACATTGATGTCAAACGAATATGCATCCTCATATTTATTTTTGTAAAGACTACGTCTTTTAGTTTCAAAACTACGTGTTGTGGTCTTTCTTTTATGTATTGCGTCTGGAGTATCTCGTTTCAATGACCAGCAGTAATCAGCCATCACGCTGATGTTCCACCTTCCCTGATACCTCCTCTCTATTTCCCTGATGTCTTTATGAAACCTTTCCCCTTATTCTTCGCTGACGACAACGAGATTTTCAGGGAAATAGTCAATATGTGAGGGTAAGAAGATAAACTTTCAAGTTCATATCACAACCCAACTTTTATCACGCATGTTATTGACAACATTTTCGTAACTTGGGTCCTTGTTGTTTCCTAAAATTTTTTCAATAACATCTTTAAAGACAATCCACGCTTCTTTTTTAACTTTCCTCATTGTCCTTTTGAACTGTTCATCCGAAGTCAATTTCCTAATCTGAGGCCCAACAAAAATCCCTTATTTAAGTTTCGCTTCTGAAAGAGCTGGGAATTGCCCACATGGATACTTGAAACAGTCGCCATCTTTGTCTAAAGCCTTTACAAACTGCTTCATCGAGCCCAGTTGTGAAGTGGAAGTAATAGGACTTTCTTTGTGTCAACCGAAATTTCACGTTCATTGTTTGTCGATCCTGATTTCAGGCTGACACTGCGTGGCCATTGCTTCTTTATCCATTGCTGATTTCATGCTCTGCTGTCCCATTCACACAAAAACTTTGTATAACCTGATTGTTGACCCAACAACATACAAAGGACTTTTAAGTCTCCACAAAGTAGCCAACCATGTTCTTTGTATTTGATCGTATTAAGAAGAAGTTCGAGATGTTCGTACATTTCCTTCAAGTGAACCAAATGAATAATAAGAACAGATGCATATATGTTACCATTGTGAAGGAAAACACCTTTTAGACTTCTATTGGAGAAATCAATGAACAATCGCCACTCTCTTGGTTCATAGACTGCAGCTCCAAGCATGGGTACTAATTCAGCAATATTGTTGCAATAAACTAGTGAACCTACTTGCAAAATGTATGATATAACCTCTTTCTCTTATGTAACAGTAAAATGATGTTCCTGGAGAAAGTAAGTTCTTAGCCCGAAGTTTGGACCCAAAAATCTCTGAAGAATCCTTTGGAAGGCCTACATCTCTCACCAAATCATTAAGCTCACCGTGTGTGAAAAGTTTTGGTTCACTAGACGTTTTTGCTTGAAAACAATCTCTATCATCATTTCTATTGACATTAGACAAGAGTCTCCGGTGGAGTAGGTACAGGTACATCAGGTCCATGAGCAACAGGACTTATAGCAGATTGAAGGTTCGGATAAGAAAATTCCTCTTTATTTCGAGT
>NW_013668827.1:40188-48016 GCF_000517525.1 Limulus polyphemus
TTCCAAAAGGCAAAGACATTTTCTTCCCATTAGTACATTATCTCAACTCTTCAACACAAACGGTGCAAACTTTATGAGGAGCCCATGATTTGTCTTGGTTTTATTGACAGCAACTTTACATGCAAGTCTTGCTATGTTTAGTACACAAGAGAGAGAGAGTGTAACGAACTTTATTGGCAGCAACGTTACACGCTAGTCTTGCTATGTTTAGTATACAAGAGAGAGAGTGTAACAAACTTTATTGACAGCAAGTTTACATGCCAGTCTTGCTATGTTTAGTACACAAGAGAGAGAGAGAGAGAGTAGCAAACGTTATTGACAGCAAAGTTACATGCCAGTTGCTCTGTTTAGTATACAAGAGAAAGAGAGTGTAGCAAACTTTATTGACAGCAACGTTACATGCCAGTCTTGCTCTGTTTAGTAGACAAGAGAGAGTGTGTAGCGAACTTCATTGGCAGCAACGTTACATGCCAGTCGTGCTCTGTTTAGTACACAAGAGAGAGAGTGTAGCAAACTTCATTGGCAGCAACGTTACATGCCAGTCTTGCTCTGTTTAGTAGACAAGAGAGAGGGTGTAACAAACGTTATTGACAGCAACGTTATATGCCGGTCTTGCTCTGTTTAGTAGACAAGAGAGAGAGTGTGTAACAAACGTTATTGGCAGCAACGTTACATGCCAGTCTTGCTTTGTTTAGTAGACAGGAGAGAGAGAGTGTGTAACAAACTTTATTGGCAGCAACATTACATGCCAGTCTTGCTCTGTTTAGTACACAAGAGAAAGAGAGTAACAAAGTTTACAGATGACCACATGCCAATTTTGCTTTGTTTAGCACCAAAAGGGTTTGTTTCTTTGTGCTTGAGCACAAAAGTACACAATGGGCTATCTGTCTTGTGCCCACCACTTGGAAATCAGTTTTTAGTGTTATAAGATTTACCGCTGAACCACGGGGAGGCAGCATCCAAGGGGCAAAGTGACAAAGATTACAAATGACCACGTACTAATGTAATCTTCCATCCTAGTTAATCGTTAATTGTTAGGCTTAGAAAATGTAAAAGAAGAAATGTAACTTTACAACTTTGTTCCCATACAAACCCTTGTATTGGATACTCCAACGCGAGAAATCAATGACTATTGATTATAGGCATAAATCTATTCTCACTGTGTTGTACGATGACTTGCCACTTTATTAAAACTCCAATCTAATGTCGGGTTAGACCATGTTTTGCCACATTAATAGAATGGACATGCGGTGGCACCGAATTCTAAAAGTTCTGGGAGGTGTCTTGTCTATTTGTAAGCCATTGATCAAAAAATATGCCTAAAATTGATTTACAGATCCTAGAAAGACATTTCTGTAGCAAATGTTACGTTCAAGTTTCTAACAAAGATGCTTAGCTGGATTAAGATTTAGTGGTTATTGTCCAAGGAAGGTGATTGAAGTCACTGTCATAATTTTCGTGTCAACTTATAATAACACGAGAATGGCGGATGGTTGCATTAATGTCTTAGAAGAGCGTATATCCCTAAAAGTGGAAATGTAGCATTTTAGAGTTATAAAAAGTTTCAGGTACGAACCGGATGTAAATTGTCTTTTTAAAAGAATCATACAATCAAACCGTGTACTACTTCCAGCAAGTTGTACTACCGAAATAACACAAGCATAGTTAAATACCTTATGTCTTTTTGTTCATGTGTACTCTCCTCGATCAGTACATAAATTGATGAATCGCAACTGGTCAGGTTACTTAAAATACTTTCATTTGTTTACTGACAACAGTTTGATCTTCAAACTCTACTAAATTGTGGTTTCCGGTTTACATTTGATCATTGTGTTTTTCGTGTTAGTCTTCGATTGCCACATGACTATTTTAATAGTCTTTCATATAATAGGATTACCAACAGTAAAATAGTATCCACTGGTGAAAGATAACTGATAAATTCGAACACAATTTATCGTTTGCCACACCTTATAGGTCTGTTCAATCGTCTTTTCTCATCCTGTTACTAAGGGTTGTAGGCCTAGTGAACCCTATCAATAACGAGTACAAGTTAAGCATCTCAGAACTGGCTGAATTTCTATTTTCCCTACTTGTTGACATATTTCCATTCGACTGCTCTTCTGATAGACTCTAATGCTATATATCTTCGAAAAGCCGGTCAAAGAAACGGTATTTGATAACGACGACTTATCTAAATGGACAGCCGTTATCGTGTTCTTTTCAAACTCAGAGAAGTTCTTATTGTTACCTCTTATCCTGCTCACTAATTAAGAAATTAGCAAGTTCCCATTAATGTGTTTGAGAAATAGGGAGGGATCTAATATAGTGGTCGGTGGATTAATAGTTACAGTTATAAACTATCGAAGTCTGGTACTTGAAAAGCAGTACCACTTCACTTAGCGGAATAAACGTTTAACTATTGAAAAATGCAACATCCTTCATGAGATTAATAGGTTTCTATCCGTTAGAAGTGGATGTACATAAATGAAACTACAAACGTTATTAAAGACTAGAATATTTCAAAATACTTCTTTAAAGGATTTAGTAAATATTTTATATGAGAATAATGGCAGGAGTTATTGTCTTTTTAAAGCTCTGAAGCAATCAAGTAAATGTTTCTGCCAGTGTGTGGACATTACACGTGATTAATATAGCATAACATTTTACAACAATTTTTTGTATTGCATTCTCAAACTATACGACACCTTATTGTTAAGATGTTAGATGTGAGTAACATTGGTTGATGTTGAGAGAGGTGAGAAAGTGGCTGGCGAAGTGCGAGTATAGCACGATCGTAACAACAGGGCCCCAAAGCGAGTATAGCACGATCGTAACAACAGGGCGCCAAAGTGGTCTACAAAATTTATGCGACGCACTAGGGCTAACGGCCAGGCTAGAGACCTGAGATTCAGGCATAGCCTTCTCTAGTTTAGAGCTAATGCCTAGAGGGAATGTGACTAGTTGCACCACCCATCGTTCATACGACTACTTTTAACTAGTTAGCGAGATTGATTGTCACAGTTATAATGCGTGCACAGCTAAAAGCGCGGAAAAGTTCAGAGACACATCGCGGTTCGAGCCTTTTGGTCTTAGCTTCTGTTGGTGTTGTAATAATCAAAACATAAAGATTACTAAAGCAGTTGAAAAAATACAATAACTATCATTCAAAAGCGGTCCCTTGGTGAGACAGCGATAAATTTACGGACTTTACTAAAATTTGGGTTCAATTCTCCGTGGTGGACACAGCAGATAGCCCAATGTGGCTTCGCCCTAAAACAGACAAACCTTCACCGAGGTCATAAACATGTTTTACTCATTTCCCAGTCGAAAGATAAGCCCTCAAACTAAATAACTTGAAGATCTTGAAGATACCTTACAGTTTTCTATCTAAAAACATTTATATTAACAAAGATAAAAGAAATACAATATTTCACATAATCTGACCATTCCAAGTAAATACTTCTCCTACAAGGATAAATGTAATAAAAGAACAGGTGATTAAAAATAATCTGTGTTTGTTTGAAGTTAAGCACAAAGTTACACAGTGCTTTGATTAATTTATAATATACACAGAACTCTTAATTCCTAGGATATAATTACTTTTGAAACTTGGATCAGTAATTTAAATTGTTTCTCCATTTTTTTACTGCTAAAAACTAGTTCTGAACCATCATCATTCAAAGAAATGTTTTACTTGCCTATTTATTTATTCAACTGTGTTGTATTTTTAGGCTTCCCGTCCCACCAAACATGCTCGCCCTTTCAGCCGTGGGGGCGTTATAATGTGACAGTTAATCCCACTATTCGTTGGTAAAAGAGTATCCCAAGAGTTGGCGGTGGGTGGTGCTGACTGACTGCCTTCCCTCTAGTCTTACACAGTTTCGGTATCGAAACGCGGTTTCTAGCGTTGTAAGTCCGCAGATGTACCGCTGTGCCACTGGGGGGGGGGGGGGAATATTAAATGAATGAACATAAGCGAAGTGTTGAAAATAAAAAAATGAATATTTCACAATTCTCTCAGCATGTTAGTAAAACGCTAAAAAAAAAGACTTCTGAAGCTGAGAACTATGTAGAGTATATTTGAGACTACAGATGGTTACACTCACACTGTAACATACTGCTCACTAATAGTTAAACCGGGTACAAACTTAGAAATACTATCAATAATAGAAACACTCACACTGTAACATACTGCTCACTAATAGTTAAACCGGCTACAAACTTAGAAATACTATCAATAACAGAAACACTCACACTGTAACATATTGCTCACTAATAGTTAAACCGGGTACAAACTTAGAAATACTATCAATAATAGAAACACTCACACTGTAACATACTGCTCACTAATAGTTAAACCGGGTACAAACTTAGAAATACTATCAATAATAGAAACACTCACACTGTAACATACTGCTCACTAATAGTTAAACAAACTATAGTTAGTACAAACCTAGAAATATTTGATAATTTTTAAACTTTAGTCAAACTAAGTAATGTAACAAATATCAAAATTCTGGTTAAACCAAATCGCCCTAGCAGGATAAAGACATATTAAACATTATTGATATTCAGGCTTTTTTACATTGCACGACCATTTGTGTCACCTCATTCTTATTAATATATAAAAATTTACTCCGTAATTCGAATCCGTATCTCCTCCCTTATTCTTATAAGGTCTTCATTCGTCCTTACATTACCTATAGTCATACCATATGGAAGGCCTTCATTCGTCCTTACATTACCTATAGTCATACCATATGAAGGCATTCATTCGTCCTTACATTACCTATAGTCATACCATATGGAAGGCATTCATTCGTCCTTACATTACCTATAGTCATACCATAATGAAGGCATTCATTCGTCCTTACATTACCTATAGTCATACAATATGGACATCTGTTGCTTCTTTTTACGAAAGGGCCCGACATGGTCAGGTGGTTAGGGCGCTTGATTCGCAACCTGCGGATTCGACTCTCCGTCCCACCAAACATGCTCGCCCTTTCAGCCGTGGAGGCGTTATAACGTGACGGTTAATCCCACTATTCATTGGTGAAAGAGTATTCCAAGAGTTGGCGGTGAGTGGTGATGACTAACTGCCTTCCCTCTAGTCTTACACTGTTAAATTAGGGATGGCTAGCGCAGATAGCCCTCGTGTAGCTTTGCGCGAAATTCAAAATAAAAACAAACAAACAATTTTACGAAAGTCGTATGGTGCAAGAACGTCAAGCCTTACCGTCTGGTCTTCAAAATCATGCTATCAGTTCAATCCAGGAGTTGTATAGTTTTATCACATTTCCAAACATTCTTCAAATATATCATACGCTGCTTCCTGTTTCACAATGTCATCCTTACTGAGCTTTCCAGTTCTTCCTCCAGCTGAACATCTCTTCAAGACGTATGAAATGTCTCTTCCACGGGATGACCCAGGACATGAAACTTCCCCTGTCTCAGTTTATTTATCCTACGTAGAAATGTTTCCCTTTTTTCATTCCTCACTTCCCTTCACACCTAATTAAATGAAGTATTGAACACTTGACAAGCATCATTTGATACCATTCATTCTCCCTTTTGGAATCATTATAAGTACAGTAAAAGTTACACCTGCCATCCGTTATCTACAGCCACTATGCTTTGAAGGTTTACCTCATGGCCGAAGAGTGAGCGTAACTTTTTGTTGGCAGTACAACCCTCATGGGTTGAAGTAAAATAACAGATGATCAAAAAATATTAATCACTAGATCAATAACATGATTTTATTGAATGTTTTGTCCAGCTCTGACTAGTTAAACGAGGCAGAGATGAATATATTAGGTCGTCAAGAAATTAATGTCGCTTTTTTTAGATGAAAAAATCCGAACAACTTATATATCAATACAAAACATTTATTAAATGAAATAGTCTCCATTCTTATCGATGATGCTTTTCCATCTTACAATAAGATTGTTAATGCCCTGATTAACGAAATCACTTGGCTTTGAAGCAAAAAACATGTTGATATCCTCTTTAACACCTTCCACATTTGCATACGTTTTCCCATTGACACTTCGTTGACACTTGCGAACGTTCAAAACATTTCCATAAACTTCTTTGATATTCCTTGTGGCTACAGAGGCGTTGTTTCCCTTCTTGTATTCAAACAGCATTACATGTCTAATGTGTGTCTCGTCGTGTGCTATCATTATAAGGGATTAGAGTATACTAAACTTTATACATTATGTAGACTACACTAACGTGATGTTTAAGCGATTCGTTTAACTATTGTTTGTGATGTACGTTTTTTTTGGGGGGGGGTTATTGAAAGTATTTCAAAACGCAACATTAATTTCTTGACGACCTAATAAAAATTAGGATAAAGGCGTTATTCACATATGCGTTATACATATTAAGCCATACTGGTGCAGTAACCACCCAATATCAAGGAAAACTTTCTGTCTGCCTATGGACGATTCTCCTCCTAAACGAGTTGAACCATCCAAGCCAAATTTGGCATTGCAACTGAATAGTCCAAAATCCAAACAAACTCACATTAAACTTTCCCATATATTGAAAAATTAAAGTATTTAATAGAATAATCTCATATCGTTACTGCAGTGGTTATTGTAAATAGTTGAATTTAAACAAAACTTACACCATAGCAAAATGGTATAAGTCAAAGATTGCCAATACAATTTTTAGCATTTGGGCTTGCTTCCCATAATAACCAAAATACACAGTAATATAAAATCCAGCTACAATGCTGAGACTAAATACATTGCTGCTGTTTACGTTTCCCGCTCTTTTCTGATCCACACCATTTAACATTTAGTTTATAATAGGGTTAGAATAAGTGCTTAAGCATAAATTAGAAAAATATTTCGTAATTAAAATATATTTATATTTCTTATTTCTTGATGTAGAATATAGTTTTCAATAGAAGCAAAATTCAAAATTATTATTAAATTGAGTGCATTAAATGTACCAAATTCAGACAGTAGAAATCTTGACCACATCTCTGCTGTGAAATGAGCTACTTTGAACAAGAAGAGACGCAACTGCTTTACCATTTCAGCCAAGTTTCTAGACTCGACTGCTATACCTCCACACTTCTGATCTATTTCCCCTTTCTTACAACAAAGCCTTCCCCCAGTGGCACAGCGGTATGTCTGGGGACTTACAACACTAGAAACCGGGTTTCAATACCCGTGGTGGGCAGCTTTGTGTTTAACTACAAACAAACAATCTTACAATAATTTACTTGGAGGATGAACACCACTGAAAATCCTCTCATTTTAGCAAATTTGTGCATATTTTCTTCTTTTTTAAGAAAGAAAAAGAGACGGAGGAGTGCAGTCTCCTTAAAATAATCTGTAAAACTTTTAAGGTTAAACGTTTAAAGTGCATTACAATAAGCTTAAAGCCCATTATGGAGTTCACCTTTACTTGTAGACTTTCAGCGGATCTGTCGGGCTTTGACCAAGGACAAAGCTGGATATACAATTTGCCACTCAATAAATTAGTCAAATTGCACATCTACTTTATTTTAAATGTAAATAAGTTCATATTTTGAACGCGAATCTAATTTTATCCGTTTGTTAAATTTAAATAAACGCTCAAGTGATGTAAACTTAACACCAAGATCCGTTTGTTAAACTTAAATAAACGCTCAAGTGATGCAAACTTAACACCAAGATCCGTTTGTTAAACTTAAATAAACGCTCAAGTGATGTAAACTTAACACCAAGATCCGTTTGTTAAACTTAAATAAACGCTCAAGTGGTGCAAACTTAACACCAAGATCCATTTGTTAAACTTAAATAACGCTCAAGTGATGTAAACTTAACAC
>NW_013668827.1:48037-61460 GCF_000517525.1 Limulus polyphemus
TTGTTAACTTAAATAAACGCTCAAGTGATGCAAACTTAACACCAAGATCCGTTTGTTAAACTTAAATAAACGACTCAAGTGATGCAAACTAAACAACAAGATCCGTTTGTTAAACTTAAATAAACGCTCAAGTGATGCAAACTTAACACCAAGATCGGTATGTTAAACTTAAATAAACGCTCAAGTGATGTAAACTTAACACCAAGATCCGTTTGTTAAACTTAAATAAACGCTCAAGTGATGTAAACTTAACACCAAGATCTGTTTGTTAAACTTGAATAAACATTCAAATAATGTAAACTTAACACCAAGATCCGTTTGTTAAACTCGAATAAATACTCAAGTAATGTAAACTTGACATCAAGATCCGTTGGTTAAACTTGAATATACACTCAAGCGATGTAAACTTAACACAAACTTTTATCCGACTGTTAGGCTGTATTTTATAATGTTAACTCGAGTGGATAGTAACAATTGCTTTTCAAGTTTCAAGAATACAATGATTTAATCAGGTTCTAGAGATATAAAACACTAGAAAGAATGGCTGTGAGAAAACTGTCGAAGACAACGAAAAATCATCTAACTCATGATCGGCTGAACAAGTTTCTTTAAAATTGGAGTGTAATATTTTGTTACAAGTACCAGCAGTGATAAAACTAACAGCAAAGAATTCAAAGGTTCTTTAATATAGGACCATTTCTAAGTTTTCTAAAGTTCATAAACTCGAATAATTTAAGTTGCTTGAGAGATTTCATAACTCAAAAATTTTATTTGCAATGTTAATTAACTTACCACCAACAGAGGGCACTAGTACGAAATTAACAAATTGTTTCTGCGCATGTTTTAAATAGTTGGTTGAAATTTTGCATACAAATTTAACAATAAATAAGTCAAATTAAAGATTTAATTTTTTTAACTTGACATCACAGAAAGACCGCAAATGCAACAATTTGCGAACATTTATTGATGAAATACTGTTCTCTCTTTTCTCTTTGGCTGAGCATGGCTTAGTGGTTAAAATGCTGAAGTATGGATCTACGTTTTAAAATGGTTCGTGTCTTGTCACAAAGAAAACATTGCACTCCACAATTTCTTGTCTTGGATGCATTATAAAAATGATGGTCAAATCCCAATACTCAACTAGAGTGTTTTCCCTCTTTCAGTTGATGGCCCGGCATGGCCAGGTGGTTAAGGCACTCGACTCGCAATCTGAGGGTCGCGGCTTCGAATCCCTCTCACAACAAACATGCTCGCCCTTTCAGCCGTGGGGGCGTTATAATGTGACGGTCAATCCCACTATTCGTTGGCAAAAAAGTAGCCCAAGAGTTGGCGGTGGGTAGTGATGACTAGCTGCCTTCCCTCTAGTCTTACACTACAAACTATCAGTTGATAATGGTCCTTGTATAGCTTTGTGCAAACATCCGAACCAAATCAATTTTTAACACGAATATATGCTATGTAGGTATAAATATGTCCACTAGGCGGCGCTAGAAACAAAACATTTGTGCACTAACTAAGCTGGCTCTGTAATTTTTGACAGATAATTGAATTCTATATACAATTATTTAGAAACGATTTTAAACACATTGTACATTTACTGTACAAGCTAACGAGAATGGTTGTGACAAAAGAAGGAGTTTGTATTTATTTACCCAGTTTCATTCTTAAATGTTTGGACTCGAAAAAATCAAAATAAATACTGAAAAGAAGTAGACTAGACTAAGTCAAAAGAAAATATTGGAAAAAAATAAAATAGGCTGTGTCAAACTGTGTGTTGTGGCACCTACTACAAATACATTAAAATAGGCCGTGTCAAACTGTGTGTTGTGGCACTTGCTACAAATACATTAAAATAGGTCATGTCAAACTGTGTGTTGTGGCACCTGCTACAAATACATTAAAATAGGTCGTGTCAAACTGTGTGTTGTGGCACTTGCTACAAATACATTAAAATAGGTCATGTCAAACTGTGTGTTGTGGCACCTGCTACAAATACATTAAAATAGGCTGTGTCAAACTGTGAGTTGTGGCACCTGCTACAATTATAATAAAATAGGCCGTGTCAAACTGTGTGTTATGACACCTGCTACCAATACATTAAAATAGGCCGTGTCAAACTGTGTGTTGTGACACCTGCTACAAATACATTAAAATAGGCTGTGTCAAACTGTGAGTTGTGGCACCTGGTACAATTATAATAAAATAGGCCGTTTCAAACTGTGAGGTGTGGCACCTGCTACAAATACATTAAAATAGGCCGTGTCAAACTGTGTGTTATGACACCTGCTACAAATACATTAAAATAGGCCGTATCAAACTGTGTGTTGTGACACCTGCTACAAATACATTAAAATAGGCCGTGTCAAACTGTGTGTTGTGGCACCTGCTACAAATACATTAAAATAGGCCGTGTCAAACTGTGTGTTGTGACACCTGCTACAAATACATTAAAATAGGCTGTGTCAAACTGTGAGTTGTGGCACCTGCTACAATTATAATAAAATAGGCCGTGTCAAACTGTGTGTTGTGGCACCTGCTACAAATACATTAAAATAGGCCGGTTGAAACTGTGAGTTGTGGCACCAGCTGCAAATACATTAAAATAGGCTGTGTGAAACTGTGTGTTGTGGCACCTGCTACAAATACATTAAAATAGGCTGTGTGAAACTGTGAGTTGTGGCACCTGCTGCAAATACATTAAAATAGGCCGTGTCAAACTATAAGTTGTGGCACCTGCTACAAATACATGAGCAAGAGAGCAACAACAACAACAAAAAACACCTTTAATGTGGCTATGCCATTTTCATATTTGCTAACTCTGATGTTAATAGGCCCGGCATGGCCAGGTGGTTAGGGTGCTCGACTCGCAATGTGGAGGTCGCGGGTTCGAATCCCCGTTTTACCAAAAATACTCGCCCTTTCAGCCGTGGGGGCGTTATAATTTGACATTCAATCCCACTATGCGTTGGTAAAAGAGTAGCTTAAGAGTTGGCGGTGAATGGTGATGACTAGCTGCCTTCTCTCCAGTCTTACACTGCTAAATTAAGGACGGATATCGCAGCTAGACCCCGTATTCATATGCTGTATTATACTACATTTAAGTTCCTAAATGCATATGACTTTATAATTACTGTATGTTTTTATTTCAAACTCTACTTAAATCTACGTACTTAATAGATTTAAAGTTCAAAGACGACCTCTCATTACACTTACAATTAGTCAATTTAAAAGCGTTAGTACTTCTTCTAAGCCTTTCTTTATTAGATTCTGTCTCTAAGAAAAGTTATCTTCCTTAGATAATTGTATAACATTCGGTTTATCAAAAAATCTCATTTCAAACTATTAATGACTTAACAATGCTTATAGGAATTAAGTTTTAAATGGAATAAAATAGTTTTTATGACTTTCTACTAAATTCAATTGCCAACTCTGATAATATACTTACAATGTATTAACGGATTTGTATTTTCAATCATGCTCTGATTTCTTTTCTTTTTTTAATTTCATTACACTCTAGCTTTGACATGATCAAAAGCTTTTGATGATGTATAATAACAGGTACTGCCGGAGCCTCAGAGGTAAGATTGTGAGCTTATAACTGTAAAAAATGATTTCTATGCCTACTGTAGGCAGAGCAGAAATAATCTGTTCTGTACCATTTTGCTCAACAACAAAGTATAATAATTACAACGGCTTAATTCTGTTCGAAACGCCACCTTGTGGTGATATCATACCCTATAAACATTTATTGCTGTACAGATGTCGGTAATAGAATACTTGTAATCTTTTTTTCATGCAAGCATATTTAAATTTTCGTCACCTAGAATTTGATATAGAGTCTATTCTTTACAACTCATGTAAGTAATACTTGTAAGCAAAAAGTGGATACAAAGGAATAATTACACAGTAGAAATTGTAAATGTTTCTACATAAAATGAAGTCCGACAGTGAGTTTACAGAGTTACAACGCTATAAAATTCCGGATTCTGTTCCCTCTCGGTGGACAGTGTGCAGATAGCCTGTTGTATAGCTTTACGATAAAACATACAAAACCCAAATTAAACACAATGGACTGAGCTCTCTTCTCTAATCTGGGCCTAATTATACAGCCTACAGTAATAAATGAATGCATCGACTCGTCAGATAAGAACATTACTCACATACGTCAGTCCTTCAGATACAAGTTTGAGAACTGGTGCCGAATTTAAAAAACAACAACATTAAATAGAAAAAATAAATATCTTAGCAAATTCAAGTCTTCTTAGACGCGTTCGTTTATTATTTCTTGAAGATAAATCATCATCTCACTTATTACCTATATTACTAAATTACATGCGTCACAAATTAGGACGTTTTCAGCACGGCAGATCTTCAGTAATTATATTCTAACTATTTAACCACATCACGCTATTACGCTGGTTCCAGAGTATCTTTTAGCTATGATAACAGCGATCTTTCTTCCAATGTTTAACACTAATACTGTAACTCACAATGTATCAAAATGTTTCAATCTTTGTGATTCAAAGATATCTATGGCAAGTTTCTCCATTTTCACTTTTGAGTATTTGTGCATTCTGTCCCCCGATAAGAAAGTCTACGGACTTACAAGGCTAAAATTCGGGGTTCGATAGCCCGCGGTGGACACAGGAAGAGTTCACTATGGCCTTGTTTTAGAATAAACAAACAGTTTTTGCATTTTAATCCAAACATAACGTTTTAAATATCACAATAACACTGATAAAAATTGTAGTTCTTAGGTACTAGTAGAAACGGTGACATACGGGTAACTGTTTATGCTAGTAATTACTAATTATGTGTATTGAGACATCCTCTTTATCCTCTCAAGACTTTCATCTTCTGATCCTGCAGAATATTTCATCTTCACATATTTTTATTAGTCTGTCTTTTTGCTTGAGAGATTTTTGGGCCTTTCGTTCCTTTTATCCTTCTTGCTCTCTCTCTCTCCTTCTTTCATTACCATCTTTATTACTTTTTTTTGCCTTCCCATCTTGAATGGCATACTTTAAATCTCCTTCTTATAAGTTTAAAATACATCTTAAGAATGCAGCAAAATCTTTAAACAATCAACATTTCATCTCTGCCTCAATATTATCAATATGATGATGTTTACAGATGTTTCTGTAGTTTTGGTTACATACATAGATACTGACATACACGATACGTCCATTATAGTAAGATAGTTGAATCTTCGCTTGTTGAGTCAGTAAAGTATGGTGTGATTTAACCTATCAGTTTTATTGGGATGTTACATCAAAAACATGTTGCTACTATATGTCATATTACACCAGCTATGTCGTCCTTCGGAAACAGTGACGTATACAATATATCGTTCTATTTCGTTCATTATTGTGACAGTGACGTATACAATATATCGTTCTATTTCGTTCATTATTGTGACAGTAACGTATAAAATATGTCGTCCTATTTCGTTCTTTATTGTGACAGTGACGTATACAATATATATTTTTATTTCGTTCATTATTGTGACAGTGACGTATACAATATATCGTTCTATTTCGTTCTTTATTGTGACAGTGACGTATGCAATATATCGTTCTATTTTGTTCATTATTGCGACAGTGACGTATACAATATATCGTTCTATTTCGTTCATTATTGTGACAGTGACGTATACAATATATCGTTCTATTTCGTTCTTTATTGTGACAGTGACGTATGCAATATATCGTTCTATTTTGTTCATTATTGCGACAGTGACGTATACAATATATCGTTCTATTTCGTTCATTATTGTGACAGTGACGTATGCAATATATCGTTCTATTTTGTTCATTATTGCGACAGTGACGTATACAATATACCTTGTTATTTCGTTCATTATTTGGTTCATTGGCATCATAGAATAATATATATATGTAAATATTAATTAAATAATAATTAATTGAACTCAAAAGAAGATATTGAGAATTAGAACTAAGTTATATGAAAATTAGACATGAAATATGTCAAACCGACAATTTAAACTTCAACACTATACGGAGACAATTTTTAAGACACACTTAAAAAAAAAGCAGAAAATAAATTTTCCTAATTAAGTGTTAAAAGAGGTATCTACAAGTCTTTATATATAAAATAAATGTAGGGATGATTAATATCAATCCTTCAAAAACAGTGCAAATAACATAGTAGGGATGGCATTTGCATCATCCCTACATAATAGCACAGATTTGCAATGTAGTAGAATGTTAACAGGCAAAATTAGTGTAAGTTAAACTCAATTGTGATTGAATAATTATATACATTGTTATATGTTAATTCTTACTTGTGCTATTATGTAGGGATGATCAAAATGCCATCCCTACTATCTTGTTTACATTGTTTTTGAAGGATTGACATTAGCCATCCATACATTTACTCCCTTTTTTTCATAAATATTTTCTTTAAATATTTACTTTTTTTTAATGCGGTGGTTCAATAGACATTGGAAGGTTGTATTTATAACCAAGTTCTAAATACCATGAGGTTCCAACTGTAATATTTATTTCCTGTTTTACCCTGTACATAAGCTTTATAAAGGAACACTACATTTCGGTAAGAAAGCTAACATTAAGGGGTAATGATAACATCGTTTACACTAGAATTATTATGATTTTTTAAATTACTACTAGTTATTAATAATACTTATAAAAGCGGATACTCCGTTTGAAACTATGTCACCCCAGTTAAATTGGTTGGCACCATTGTTTTGGTTTTTGAGTTATCATGTAATTAAAAAGAAGCAGTAGAAAGAATAAGAAGAAATTGAAACCTTTTGCTATGATATTTACAGATATTCCAAGAACATGTGACTCAATGATAGTACTGATGATCTATTGAGGCTATATTTAACATACCATTTCAGTGAACAATCCGAGCCATCCCTACATAGACAGTGCTGTCGGATAAAATATCACTTGTAATTCTGATCCTTTTGTCCTCTTCTATCAGTTATTCTCTAAGGAGACCTAACAATACTTTGATAGATTGTTTAGACAGAATATTCATGATGGAATTTGGTTGAATGGACGGCAACTGCCTGTTGTAGAAACATAAGTATAGAGGACGACGTTTCAAAAGTCTTCCGCCTTCAGGTCTTTGTGTGTGTGTGGTGTTGTCGGTCTTTATAGTATTATAGTACTCTTGTACACTATACTTGTGTTTCTACAACAGGCAGTTGCCGTCCATTCGATAAAATTTCATCAAAACCGGAAAAAATATTTTATTTAAATTAATTCAGTTTTTGTAGGTTGAAGAATTGATTGTCCAAATTTACATATAGGGAATTTCGTTCCTTTTCATATATAAAATTAAATCATTTACATCGCATGCTTATCATGTTTCTTCACTCCAAGTTGTCTCCTTCCGAATCACACCTTCTTTAATCAAATGAGATCTCTTTATATTTCGGATGACGACATCGTCTCAGAAATATGGTGTCAAAATTTGTTTCGGATGACGACATCGTCTCAGAAATATGGTGTCAAAATTTATTTCGGATGACGACATCGTCTCAGAAATGTGGTGTCAAAATTTGTTTCCATACTGAATCGTTAGTTAAAAATAAAACTGATGTTAAAAGTCGGAAGGACAAAAGCTCAAGATTCATTTCATGACACAAACAGTTGGTCAGAGTGACCTACTGTTGTACTGTTTCGGTTTAGGTATTTCATGACACAAACAGTTGGTCAGAGTGACCTACTGTTGTACTGTTTCGGTTTAGGTATTTCATGACACAAACAGTTGGTCAGAGTGACCTACTGTTGTACTGTTTCGGTTTAGGTATTTCATAACAGAAACAGTTGGAGTAACTTATTGTTGTACTGTCTCTTGGTTTAGGTATTTCATTCACAGACACAGTCAGAGTAACCTACTGTTGTACTGTCTCTCGGTTTAGGTATTTCATAACAGAAACAGTCAGAGTGACTTATTGTTGTACTGTCTCTCTGTTTAGGGTTTTCATAACAGAAACAGTCAGAGTGACCTACTGTTGTACTGTCTCTCTGTTTAGGGTTTTCATAACAGAAACAGTCAGAGTGACCTACTGTTGTACTGTCTTCCACGGTTTAGGTTTTTTTTTTTTGTAAGAAAATCTATTTTATAATAAGATTTCCATTTGTACTTTCTAAGATTGAAGAGCGTATCCTTGCAAGGTCTGTCCATTAGTAAATTTGAAAGATTTCTTAGTTAATAAGTCATGAGTGAACACTTCCTAGACTGACTTTAGTAATCTTTAAATATGAGGAGGTTAGGAATTGGTGGTAAAAATATATGAGCGTATGACTGTTTAAAAGTGTTATTAATAACTATGTTTTCTCCAGATTGAATCGGAAACAAACAAAAAGAAACTAGCTAGCGGCAAAGATCAGTCAGCTATTATTCTTTTCACTCTAAATTGGAAAACGAAATCAGTCTGGCTAGCAGCCAAAAGTGAGCCAGTTCTTAAAATTTTGTCGCCGTAGAGGTATTAGATTTATTAAAGAAAAGGAAGGATATCACCCATGTGATTCGATCATTGTCAAAGTGAAAATAAAAATATAATTGACGAAAACTTCTAACTGAGACACGTGAATATATGGGTACTTAATAACACGTGTTCATTATCGATAAGTTCTTTGAAACTGGATAACGTTTTTATTTCGTATGCAAGTTAAATATGTAATTAGAGTCCAGGCAATTTTTTTAGATAAATTTTCTTAAGATCCTCGGCAATGATTATTCCTTCCAAATACACGTGGTATCTGACCTGCGCCTTTACTTCTTATTTACCATCTCGATGGTGAAATTAATATGATCTGTCCACGTGTTCGTGAACTCTTTTATTCAAGAGAAAACGAAGTGTCAGATTTAATCTTTGACCTTTATCAATCATTGCACGGATAGGTCTTAGGACAGTTTTTCAAAACAGAATAAAATCTATTAAATTTAAAAGGAAAATCATAATTTTAAGTTTTCTTTTTTTTTCTTACTTCTCTTTTCGACATAAATAAAATTTGATTGAGGTAGGCAGCAAGCAGTGAAGAATAAAATAAATAGGATAGCAATATAAAAATCCACTTGTCACATATAAAAAAGCGAAAACCATAACAGGTACAGTTGCAGAGAGAAATGTCATAAAAACTCGTACTAGCTACAATGATATTATTGTTGAGTTATGTAGATGATAAAGTATAAGTACATTTCGAATATTTGCAGCAGTCAACATTTAGAAATATAAGTTCCTTATTGTCATTACTAATCTTGTTTGTTGTTGTTGTAATAATATAAGTTCCTTATTGTCATTACTAATCTTGTTTGTTGTTGTTGTAATAATATAAGTTCCTTATTGTCATTACTAATCTTGTTTGTTGTTGTTGTAATAATATAAGTTCCTTATTGTCATTACTAATCTTGTTTGTTGTTGTTGTAATAATATAAGTTCCTTATTGTCATTACTAATCTTTTTTGTTGTTGTTCTTGTA
Organism: Limulus polyphemus; assembly: GCF_000517525.1. Taxonomy (NCBI): domain Eukaryota; kingdom Metazoa; phylum Arthropoda; class Merostomata; order Xiphosura; family Limulidae; genus Limulus; species Limulus polyphemus. Next base: position 57,517 of record NW_013668827.1, read on the forward strand.
ATTAAGCATAAGATTCTGTAACTGCTTATCTCTGAGGTGCTTATCGCAGGTATCGAAACTCGGTTTTTTAGCATTGTGAGCTCTCAGACTTGCTGCTGAGCCATGGGGGGGGGATCATTTCTAGACTTCGAAGATGTGACAGTGACCGAATTTTCTTTGCTCAAAACACACAAGCCAGTCAAAAACATATATGAGGAAACAGGCAAACACATATATGAGCAAACAGGAAAACACATGTACGAGAAAACAGACAATTTCTTATACAAGGTAACTTCCTTTTTTGAATCAAATGAAGAACGTTTGAAAGCCGTCAATTGAGGAAAAAAATACTAGGCTTAGAAATCGGTGCTTTAAAATTTAATTTCCACACATTTTAGAAACCATAAACAAGATAAAATGACATGACAACTTGCCAAAGAAAAAGGAAAATATTTGATTGAGAGGGTTTGATAACAAAAGTTTGTTTCAAGAAAATAATTGAAATAATTCCCTCAACTTTCATATTAGCATATTGTTTTTGTGTATGTTTCAAACTTCTTGCCACAATAGCTGGACTATCATATTGTTTTTGTGTATGTTTCAAACTTCTTGCCACAATAGCTGGACTATCATATTGTTTTTGTGTATGTTTCAAACTTGTTGCCACATGAGCTGGACTATCATATTGTTTTTGTGTATGTTTCAAACTTGTTGCCACATGAGCTGGACTATTATATTGTTTTTGTGTATGTTTCAAACTTCTTGCCACAATAGCTGGACTATCATATTGTTTTTTGTGTATGTTTCAAACTTGTTGCCACATGAGCTGGACTATTATATTGTTTTTGTGTATGTTTCAAACTTGTTGCCACATGAGCTGGACTATTATATTGTTTTTGTGTATGTTTCAAACTTGTTACCACGTAAGCTGGACTATCATATTGTTTTTTGTGCATGTTTCAAACTGGACTATCATGACTAATTGTGTGACGTGTGAATTGGTTTTGATGAAAATTAGTTTGGTTTAGTTTTTGTCTTGATATAAGCGTACGAGTCGCCTCCCCTGACAACTGTACACTAGCCAGGACACCGTAAATTAAGGTAGTGTGACACACAGGAATCAAGAAGCTTCGCGAACCGAAGGCCGTTCTTCATGTCTTCAGAGCTCGTTTCATTAAGTCTTTGGCCCTAATGATGTAAACATAGAGGTTTAGGTCAGTATCTTCCCAGGCCTCTCTACTTAACTATGTAGCTTTATGGTTGATTAGATGGAACTCCGGATATCGCTGGTATGACAGAAAAATAAATCTGACAAAAACAAGCTGTTTTTTTTCTTTCAGTAACGTTTAATTATTCATGTTACCGTAACCATGGCCAGCGGGAGTTTAAATAATATAAATTAATGTTTCGTCAGTTAGTTAGTTAGTTTCATCTGTTTATATAAAATTTCTGAAACGACTTGAGAATGAATATCCGACGTTTCTTCCGACATAAAATAACGTCTCTAAGAAGAAACAGTATAAAAATACGGGCTTTTAACATTTTACGTAAAACCTAATATGTTAATTTGACAAAGGCATACGAAATTCATATCTAACGAAAAGCCTTTACTAATTTAATGATGATATGATACATATATATATTCAGTTCCTAGAGCTTTACCGCTATAATACTTAGACAGTATGATGTCACTAAATAACAATGCCGGATAACTTGGAGAAATAATTACAAAATATACAAGTTTAAATAGGAAAGTAAACAAGAAATAGAATTAAATGAGCGGCTTTAAAGTAGAATCTGGCTGGGATTAAAAGAGTAACTACTGTCGACGTTGGAGCTGATGCAATCACATAACAAAATACAACGTTTTGCCATCTTTCATTTGATATATGATAAAATAATCTGCATAGAATAAAGTTCGGATTTCGCTTACATTAATGGCGTAATAGAAACCTGATCCTGCATTAGGAGATTCACGCGAAGGGAATTTTATTCCTGACATTAAAGAAATGTTTCTCTTTTAATTCAGTTCTGAAAACGAGTCTTAATTCCACTTGAGGATATGAATAATCCAAACCATGTGATACTCCAATATAATCTTTAAAATAATCGCACTGAGTACACAAGTTTGTATCTTGTAAGGATTTTTTGATAACCAGGTACACCAGTTTGTATCTTGTAAGGATTTACTGATAACCAGGTACACCAGTTTGTATCTTGTAAGGATTTATTGATAACCAGGTACACCAGTTTGTATCTTGTAAGGATTTACTGATAACCAGGTACACCAGTTTGTATCTTGTAAGGATTTATTGATAACCAGGTACACCAGTTTGTATCTTGTAAGGATTTATTGATAATCAGGTACACCAGTTTGTATCTCGTACGGATTTATTGATAACAAGGTACACAAGTTTGTATCTCGTACGGATTTATTGATAACAAGGTACACCAATTTGTATCTCGTAAAGATATATTGATAACCAGGTACACAAGTTTGTATCTCGTAAAGATATATTGATAACCAGGTACACCAATTTGTATCTCGTAAGGATTTTTTGATAACCAGGTACACCAGTTTGTATCTTGTAAGGATTTATTGATAACCAGGTACACAAGCTTGGATCTTGTAAGGATTTATTGATAACCAGGTACACAAGTTTGTATCTTGTAAGGATTTATTGATAACCAGGTAAACAAGCTTGGATCTTGCTAGGATTTATTGATAACCAGGCACACCAATTTGTATCTCGTAAGGATTTTTTGATAACCAGGTACACAATTTTGGATCTTGTAAGGAGTTATTGATAACCAGGTACACCAGTTTGTATCTTGTAAGGATTTATTGATAACCAGAATAATTTAGTGCGCTGTAATCTGAAATAAATTCACACAAGCAAACAACCAGAGGACGTTTTGTTGCTCTTGCGTGGGTGTTTCACCGACATATTTTAATTCAAATAATTCTGTACACTAATTAAAAAAAAAGTCATAGAAATTTTAGCCTCATGTTTTTATAAGTTCTAGATATTTGTTTAAAATTCCAGAAGAAATCTTTTATCAGATGAGGATTTAAAAGTTTCCTTAAATTATGAGAAAAAATAATTAGTTTTTCTTTGATTTGAACATGTAATGAATCATCATCAAATAATCATTACAAACACCACGATTCATATCTGTAATCATTAGTATTTTGATGATTATTCAATGTATAAGAAAGACTGTAGTCTTTAATTTTCATTAAAAAATAAATAGGTCCATACACTTAATGTTGTGATAAATGAAATTTATTATAAACGAATGATAAAATAAACCTTTAAAGAAGAACGAATGGACTTAGTCAATTAAGCTTACACTGATAATTAATTTGATTTATACTTTCTCAGTCACTAATGAAAATTGGCAAGGGATATATTTGTTGTACTAAAATAGACACCAAAGTATTGTATCTCGTAAAAACGTGCAGTCAGTTATTGGGAAAAAAAACTTGGTTTCAGGTTGTGTCACTCTGAGCTCTTTCTCCTTATCTGTCTATCCGTCTGTTGCATTCCACCACTCCATGCTTTGTTATTAGAAGCATAACATGTTTTTGTAAGCTGAATAAACAGGAACCGAATCACTCACAAATTCTTCGGCTGAGCTCTTGTCATCAAGACACTTTACTAGGCATAATTTACGCTACAATAACTCAAGTTTGAATGAACTCAATAACCATATACACACGGGTTTAAAGAACAAAAAAGCGACGCGGAATTATGTAGTAGAACTACTATGGTCGGTTGAAAGTTAGGAGAACTTGGTTTCAGGGAAGAAACAACCTCAACCTAAAAAAAAATATATATATATATTTTTTTTTTTTTTATTTAGGCTACCATTCCGGCGATAAGTAAAGAAAGAAAAGAAAAACAAATTATTGTGAGAGCGGGCTCTGTACAAATGGAAATTTAGGGCGTTTTTATGTGAAT
>NW_013668827.1:62165-65718 GCF_000517525.1 Limulus polyphemus
CACCGCCATAAATGTTTTGTTCGGGTCGCCAGTTAACAGCATCCACCGCCATAAATATTTTGTTCGGGTCGCCAGTTAACAGCATCCATCGCCATAAATATTTTGTTCGGGTCGCCAGTTAACAGCATCCACCGCCATAAATATTTTGTTCGGCTCTTTGAGTCGGTTAACGGGAATGACTGTTGCTTTTATAATGCATTCACATCTAAAAGTGCGAAGCGTATTCAACGCCATCGCGTCTCGAACCCCGAACCTTTTGATCAGTAGCTTGACATGCTGACCAATTGAGAAAAAGCTGGAAGACAGGTTAAAGTTTCAGTGTTCAAACGAAACGTTCTTATTTTTATTTTTTATCTGTTTGTTCACATACGGCACATGTTTCTTGTTTCTAATTAAGCCCTAACTTATTTGTACTTCAGTTAATGAAATAGCACACACATATAATGTCTAACGTGATTTTATTACAAAAATTTCATTCCACCAGAAAGCACTAATGGTATAATGATCTGTTTCTACCTAACAATTCAATGGGATAATAATCCGAGCCCGCATAACGATAATAGATGACGCTGCTAACGAAACAAATTATCGATATACTGACGCTAAATGCATCTATAACGAGTGTATCTATATATAATTTATATATGGACTAAGTGTATTTTCATATTTATCCATTTGAGGTAGTTTTCATATATCAGTTCTGTCACAGTAATGTCCTCACGGTGAGGTTTCAACGTGACCCAAACGAACACAGGAACAACCTCTAATCACCTCCCGCTGTTAGTAGTTCACTTTACCGCTGTTCATTTCCCCTTCATCGCAGCTAAGCCTAACGATAGTGACAGGTGCATTATGGGAACATCTGTGAGTCACTGTGGCCATGTCAGGTATTACACAGTTGGGTTCCCGCCAAGATGAGCTTAATTCCTCAATTATTTATGTGTGTAGCTACGAAATGGGATGTTCTACACAGGCCCCGCCGTACCAGAGATACTGCAAGCTTTTTATTGTCACAGGAAAAATTATGTAGTAAATAAACGATTTGTGGATAGAACCACGAATTTCTGATGTGGCCGTTTCGGTAGCTTCGGTTTTTTTAAAACTGTAAAAATCAGTTAAGATCAGGGATACTGATCAAAGGTTGGATTTTGGCTATACTTGAAGGATACGTATATACTGATTGAATGAATTAAGAATGAATAACGTCAATGTTTCGTTGAAAATAGTAGTTATGTGACATAGTCGTTATAACAAAATGCAACAGACGTTCGGTAGTCCAGAAGTTTTGGAAATAAAAACAATCACTGCTATCAAATCAAGACTTATCTGTTTATATAAAAAAAATGGAATTAATATTTAACTCCTTATCAAACCAAATTACCTAGATAGATCAGAACTACAAATATACACCTAGTGATAAGCATCGTTAATTAGTATAATATATTACTTATAATGATTAGAATGTATTGGTTCATCGGTTGGGTGTTCTCGCTGTTAAAGATCATACCCCGGATTTTAGCATTGTAAGTCCAGAAATATACCGCTGACCTACCGGGAACAATATGGTTTTGTTTGATTGTTCTAGAGCAAAGCCATATGGGGCGAACTGCTATGTTTACCGAGAGATTTACCGCTAACCCAGCGGGGGACAACATCATGGGAAACACTGTTCAAAACAATAGCTAATTTTTCTCCAGCGAAACCAGTAATTGTACAAAAACAATCTGTTTATTTATTTACATGGATGAACTAAAAGAAAATGTCATTTAACTATTGAATAAAAACCGTTAGATAAGTGAAAAAAGCTAAGAAAAAGGAAAAAAGTTTAATATTAGTACTGGTGTTAGTATACCTAAGATATTAGTACTGGTGTTAGTCTACATAAAATAATAATACTAATGTTAGTGTACTTAAAATATTAATACTGGTGTTAATCTACATAAAATATTAGTACTGGTGTTAGTCTATATAAAATATGTGTACTGGTGTTAGTCTACATAAAATATTAGTACTGGTGTTAGTCTATATAAAATATCAGTACTGGTGTTAGTCTATATAAAATATGTGTACTGGTGTTAGTCTACATAAAATATGTGTACTGGTGTTAGTCTATATAAAATATTAGTACTGGTGTTAATCTACATAAAATATCAGTACTGGTGTTAGTCTATATAAAATATGTGTACTGGTGTTAATCTACATAAAATATTAGTACTGGTGTTAATCTACATAAAATATAGTTACTGGTGTTAATCTATATAAAATATCGTACTGGTGTTAGTCTACATAAAATCTGTGTAATGGTGTTAGTCTACATAAAATATGTGTATTGGTATTAGTCTACATAAAATATTTGTACTGGTGTTAGTCTACATAAAATATTTGTACTGTTGTTAGTCTACATAAAATATGTGTATTGGTATTAGTCTACATAAAATATACGTAATATTGTTAGTCTACATAAAATATGTGTATTGGTATTAGTCTACATAAAATATACGTACTGGTGTTAGTCTACATAAAATATGTGTACTGGTGTTAGTCTACATAAAATATACATACTGTTCTTAGTCTACATAAAATATGTGTACTGTTGTTAGTCTACATAAAATCTGTGTACTGGTGTTAGTCTACATAAAATATGTGTACTGGTGTTAGTCTACACAAAATATTTGTACTGGTGTTAGTCTACACAAAATATTTGTACTGGTGTTAGTCTACATAAAATATTTGTACTGGTGTTAGTCTATATAAAATATGTGTACTGGTGTTAGTCTACATAAAATATGTGTACTGGTGTTAGTCTACATAAAATATTTGTACTGGTGTTAGTCTACATAAAATATGTGTACTGGTGTTAGTCTACATAAAATATGCGTACTGTTGTTAGCCTACATAAAATATGCGTAGATGTATAGATGTATAGAAACGTTTCAATAAGGCGCTTAGAGTCTTGTAAGTAGCTATAAAAGATAAATATAGTCAAGTCAAGTACTCACGAGTTCCTGCGTTTTTCTTCTCGCGCTAAGTACTTTCGTAAATGTTGTAAGGCATCATCTGGATTTAGAGTACTTTTAGGATTTTTTTATCAATTTTATTTTTCAAACACAAATATCTGGATGCGAGATAAAACAAAATACTAAAAGATTTGAAACCAGTTGTTAATTTAAAGACACTAAGTTTCGATCATTCAGGGACAATCTGTGAGAAGGATTTACCCCTTAAAATAGGTACTACACGTTTATTGCCTTAAAAATCAATTTTCTATTTAAACACTTCTTTATGTAATACGCAACTTACAATTAGTTATATCTTGAAGTACCTGGGTATGAATGATGAATTTAAAGGTTACATCAAAGGTCTTGTTTTCTTCCTCTACTTTTTTCTCTATATGTTTTGCATATCACGACAGTAGTATTAGATGCCACTCTGGAGCCGGAAGTAAACAAACATGACCTGACCCAATTTCGACAAGCTCGTATAATCTGACGATGCCATTGACCTATGATAAGCTTGTGTAACGTACTGAAGGCATTGACCTAATATTGGCTGG
>NW_013668827.1:66695-71245 GCF_000517525.1 Limulus polyphemus
TTACCCATTTAAGCCGTCTCCAGTCATTATTAGTCTCAAAGTAGGTTCCTCGTCATCGAAATTGACCTAATATGTACGTCATTCATACGTCAACAACCCCAGCGTGCTTGTTGCTAAACTATATAACAGGACAATGACATCAACTCCAGGAGGATGTTAGTATGTTTGCATTGCTATGCGATATAATAGGATTCCTGCAGGGGGCGTGTTACTATATGCATGCTGCTAGGTGATATAATAGTATTATGTCAGCAACACCAGTGGTGCATTGTTATGGGTGCTATGTTAGGTGACATCATATGAACAAGTCGTCACACCAGATGGCGTGTTACTAAAATTTATATTTTTCAATGAGTTATCATGAAATCTTTCTGGGATACTGTAGAGAATAACGATACAGAAAACTTAATGGAATTCTCAATATTTGATGGTACATTAGGAAATAATTTTCTAAGTTACTATTTTCTTGTTTTGATCTACAACTCACATATTAGTCATTTAGAACTACTATTGTTTTTAATAAATCACCGTTTTCAACATAACATAACTGTGAGAAGAATAAAAACGTTCTTTAAAATTGTCTGTCCATCCCGTGAAACAATCTTTTATGGCCATTTACCTTACAATATCTACTCTGGCTCCCTGGAATCCTTCTGCTTCAATAACTTCTGACTTTTCTCTCCATTTTTCTGTAATTAAAACACATATATTAACATAAGTCAAAACACTATCAACATCAACAGTACCTCACGAAACGATTCTGTTCTCGTTACTTTCATCAATGTTTCCTTATTGTACAAAAACTAATAAATGTTTTTGAAGATATTATTATTATGTAGAATATATTAATCTTCTTATATCGTAATAATATTGTTTGTAGATCATATGATGAAACAAAACAAAGCTCGTGAAAATATTTTATTTGTCATACTCATATAAAATACACTTACTTGGTCTTATACATTTTTGCAGAAGAGAACATATACTTTTTCGTAAATTCGTCACTTTCAACAAAATCAATGGGATTTAAATTCTTGTAATCATGTACATTTAATTTACCAGTTCTATCTTTAAACACATCTAATAAAATATCCTTATCCACTTGAGTCAAAGCAGACCTCAGATATAGCAAGATACCCTCATCATGATCCAACATCAGGCATGTATGAGCAGCCTTACTGTGATCATCAACTTCACAAGCCCAGCAATTGTCCTTTCTAAGCTTTTGTATGACATGGAACACATGTTCAATGTATACCTCGAATAATAATTTTTTAAAGTTATCATTGATGCTATTAGATATAGTTTCTGTTTCCATTTGTTTTATTAGATTTAGATACGAATCAATAAGATGGCCCTGCTCACATAACCTGTACCATTAGATACGAATCAATAAGATGGCCCTGCTCACATAACCTGTACCATTAGATACTAATCAATAAGATGGGCCTGTTCACATAACCTGTACCATTAGATACGAATCAATAAGATGGGCCTGCTCACATAACCTGTACCATTAGATACTAATCAATAAGATGGGCCTGCTCACATAACCTGTACCATTAGATACTAATCAATAAGATGGGCCTGTTCACATAACCTGTACCATTAGATACGAATCAATAAGATGGGCCTGTTCACATAACCTGTACCATTAGATACGAATCAATAAGATGAGCCTGTTCACATAACCTGTACCATTCAGACTTTTTAAAGTTATAAAACTTGATATATAATCGTTAATATTATATTGGGTTGTAAACATAATCGACACATTTTTTGACTCATCACATAAAACAGTAATGATATGGTTATGATGATCCAGACCAAAGTCCTCAATAGATTTCAATTGTATATCCCTAGTCACTGATGGTATCAGTTGTGTAAATTCTTGCCATTCAACATGCATAAATGTTATACCTTCTTTGGTGGGGTGTAATGTCCACTTCCCTAGTCTCCATATTGACAAATGTGTATCTTCACTTCATCATTAAATAGAAAAATCACAATATGTCTGTTGTTTCCCACTGAATATGCACGAGATTTTTCAGATGGTTCTTTTCTCCTGAAGAGATATGATGATGACCCACATTGTTGCAACATGAGAGAGGGGGTAATTTTACTAGATACCTGTAACAGAAAACAATAGTGAATTTTAAACATGTTTCAGTTGTAGTTAATACGTAGTTATTGGTTATCAATAAGACCAGAATATGTATACAACAACAAATATAACAGGATTTATTTTCAACAAGGATTAATTTTACCTTTGTGTTTTCCATAATGTTGTAGATAATATCCTAAGGTTAGTGTTTATAAACCATATGATGTTTTCATTTTTAGGCCATACTTACACAACTGTTCTTTTTTTTAATCTACATTTATAATTACTACCATTATTGCCATTTCATACTATAAGTGCTTCCTTCTACCTTGTTCAAGTTGGGTCATGTTCCTCAAGCAGTGCACGTTTACATGGTCATGACGAGAGAAGTATTCCAAAGTGGAAAGTTATAGATTTCCACGCTGCCTATGCAGAAAGGCAGAAACTTGTGAACATATGTGCAAAAAACCCAGACTTCTATGAAAGTTAATTTAATCATAGCAATCCAGATTTTGATAATTCATACATATTTCAGTTTGTGTTATTTGTAAATATGAAATGTTATAAGATTGTCAACTTGTCAGAAGAAACATACCCCTCGGATAAATTTGATGAACACAACCCAAATTGTAAGATGATGGACAATACTATTATTACGTATCTAAACTAATACATTTTAAAGAAGTTAGACTTTTATATATATATATATATATTGGTGAATTATATTTGTAAAGTTATATTTAAACGAAAAATATGTGAGTTCTAGATCGAAAACAGAAAGTATTAAATTAGAAGCATAAAAAATAGCCTATAGCAGCATCAGATATTGATAATTTTATGAATGTACATTTAGCTTTCTGTATTGTTATGTAAAGTGCATGTTTTACTGACTGTTAAGCTCAGTAACGTACATAATTATTTTGTTTTCTAGTTAGAACAAAGCCAACATAAAGAGAATGGAATACTACTGATGCGCACGTTTTACTGCTTTCTATAGTCATAAGAAAGACAACAGGAAGAGACTGGAAAAATGTTGAAGCATGCACAATTTATTCTGTCTCCTGGTTAGAGTTAATCCAAAAATAATAGATTGGAAGAATACTGAAGCACACCTTCTTATGTATAAACAAAACCAACAGAAATAAAATAGATGAGTGCTGAAGCACAGTTTCTTCTGTTTTATAGTTGAAACAAACCGAGAATGGACGAGCACAGTGTCTCCTGGTTAGATAAAGCCAACAGAAAGTGAGTGGAAGAGTAATGAAGCACACCTTCTTATGTTTAAACAAAACCAACAGAAATAAAATAGATGAGTGCTGAAGCACAGTTTCTTCTGTTTTATAGTTGAAACAAACTGAGAATGGACGAGCACTGAAGCACAGTGTCTCCTGGTTAGATAAAGCCAACAGAAAGAGAGTGGAAGAGTACTGAAGCACAGTTTCTTTTGTTTTATAGTTGAAACAAACTGAGAATGGACGAGTAATGAAGCACAGTGTCTCCTGGATAGATACAGCCAACAGAAATAGAGTGGAAGAGTACTGAAGCACAATTTCTTCTGTTTTATAGTTGAAACAAACTGAGAATGGAGGAGTACTGAAGCATAGTGTCTCCTGGTTAGAAAAAGCCAACAGAAAGAGAGTGGAAGAGTACTGAAGCACAGTTTCTTTTGTTTTTGTAGTCAGAACAAAACCAACAGAAGGAGTACGATGATTACTAAAGCACAGTTTCTTCTATCTTCTAGTTAGAACGAAAGCCAATAGAAAGTGAGTGAAAGGGTACTGAGACACAGTGTCTTCTGTTAGAACAAGGGCAACAGGAAGAGAAGTCCCTTCACGGTTTTTTTTTCTCCCCTCAGTTACAACAAACCCAACAAGAAGAGACTGATAGAGTTCTAAAACACAGTTTTTTTCCCCTCATTTCAACAAAACCAACAAGAAGAGACTGATAGAGTTCTAAAACACAGTTTTTTCTCCTCATTTCAACAAAACCAACAAGAAGAGACTGATATTTCAGTTAGAAATTCTGTATTTCAGTTAGGGAAAAAACCAACTAGATTAATACTGAAGTATTCACAGTTTCTTCTGTCCCCAAGTTAGAACAGATCCAGACAAAGAAGTTTGAAAGACCACTGGGGCACACTTTTTTCTATCTACCTTGGTTGGAACAAAGGCCCAAGGGAAGGGAGTGTAAGAGAACCAATGCATACTTCGTTCTATTTTCTGGCTAGAACAAAACCCCATGGGAATGGAGTGTAAGAGTACTAATGCATACTTTGTTCTATCTTCTGGCTAGAACAAAACCCCATGGGAAGGGAGTGTAAGAGTACCAATGCATACTTTGTTCTATTTTCTGGCTAGAAAAAAGCCCCAAAGGAGGAGAGTGTACGAGTACCAATGCATACTTTGTTCTATTTTCTGGCTAGAACAAAACCCCATGGGAAGTGAGT
>NW_013668827.1:72245-85243 GCF_000517525.1 Limulus polyphemus
CTATTTTCTGGCTAGAAAAAAGCCCCAAAGGAGGAGAGTGTACGAGTACCAATGCATACTTTGTTCTATTTTCTGGCTAGAACAAAACCCCATGGGAAGTGAGTGTAAGAGAACCAATGCATACTTTGTTCTATTTTCTGGCTAGAACAAAACCCCATGGGAAGGGAGTGTAAGAGTACCAATGCATACTTTGTTCTATCTTCTGGCTACAACAAAACCCCAAGGGAAGGGAGTGTAAGAGTACCAATGCATAATTTGTTCTATCTTCTGGCTACAACAAAGCCCCAAAAGAAGGAGAGTGTACGAGTACCAATGCATACTTTGTTCTATCTTCTGGCTAGAACAAAACCCCATAAGAAGGGAGTGTAAGAGTACTAATGCATACTTTGTTCTATCTTCTGGCCAGAACAAAGCCCCAAAGGAAGGGAGTGTAAGAGTACTGACACATACTTTGTTCTGACTAGAACAAGTTTAGCAGTATGAGTGCTAAAACATGCACAATTTCTTCTGGTTAAAACAAAGCCAACAAGAAGAAAAAATAAGCTATTTCTTCTGTCCCCTGATTTGAACAAAATGAACAGGAAGAGGGTGGAAGAGTATTGAAGCATATATTTACAGAACAGCCAACAGCAACAGAGCGAAAGAGTACTGAAGCATGCACAGTTTTCCACTAAAAACTTAAAATGATGATACGAGGGTAATGGTAAGCTAGAACCTCAAAGCTGTAATATGAAGGCAGTGTTAAACTAAAAACTTAAAATGATGATGTGAGGGTAATGGTAAGCTAGAACCTCAAAGCTGTAATATGAAGGCAGTGTTAAACTAAAAACTTAAAATTATGATACAAAGGGAATGGTAAGCTAGAACCTCAAAGCTGTAATATGAAGGGAGTGTTAAACTAAACACTTAAAATGATAATACAAATATAATGGTAAGCTAGAACCTCAAAGCTGTAATATGAAGACAGTGTTAAACTAAAAACTTAAGATAATAATACAAAGATAATGGTTAGCGAGAACTTCAAAGCTGTAATATGAAGGCAGTGTTAAACTAGAAACTTAAAATGATGATGTGAGGGTAATGGTAAGCTAGAACCTCAAAGCTGTGATACTAGAGTAGAAGTGAACGATAAATGTTAGGAAACCTAAATTAAAAGTAAGTATTTTGTTTGTTTGAAGTTAAGCACAAAGCTACACAATGGGCTATCTGTGCTCTGCCCACTACGGATATCGAAACCCGGTTTCTAGTGCTATAAGTCTGCAAACATACCGCTGTGCCACTGGGGGCTAAAAGTAAGTAAGTACTTGAAAATTCTAAGGATTTTGTTACAAAATACTTTTTTCTGAAATGACGTTAAATGTCTCCTTAGATAACACAAGGCCAAGGAGTCTATTTTACTGGTAAAATACACGCTAAGAATAATTAGATCACTTCTTTTTCGAAATCTTTTTAACCATTTTTATGCTATTGGTTTAAATATGCAATTATATATAATTTTAACACATAAAATGGTATCTTATAGGTATTTCTAGCTGCAAGTTAAATTATAAAATAATATACAAACCAAACTTCTACAGCGTTTGTTCGTAAATTGGGTCTGCGGTAAGCTTACAAAACTTACAACACTAAAATCCGGGTTTCGATCCCTCATGGTGGACGGAGTACAGCTATCCTATTGTGTAGCTTTGTGCAAAAAAAAAAAGAACAAGAAAATATGATATAATTGTTGCGTAGACACTTTGCTTCCAGTTAGTGAAAAATATTTCGAGTACTATATGTGTATATACATATATATATATATGTGTGTGGATTATATATGTGTATATACATGTATATATATATATATGAATGTTGGTAAAAGTAATGTTTTTAGAGATAGGTGTAAATAACACAGAAAATGTGCACCTAATTTAGGTGTAAAAATATCAACACGCTAAATGGTTTACATTATTTTAATGACTAGATAAAGGTTTTGAACTCGCCCTCTAAGTATAAGAAGGGAAATATTCAACTCCTAGAGATGTGGATTTCAGGTATCGAATATTAAAACAAATAAGAAGATGAAATCGTTATATCTTTAGTTTTTAACACTTTATACATTTTTTACAGTATAACACACAATTATTGTTAAATCACCTGCAAAGTTTATACTGCATGTATTGAATATACTATAACGAAGAAATAAAATGTCTGTCTTCCAATTAATAGTGAATCATTTGTAAGTTTTTGAGTGAAATCAATATGATTGACAAATGACTTGCTAATATTTTACCATACATTTCGAGTACATAGTTTAATAACCATTAAGCTGCAGTAGTGTTTCGTTTAGTAATACTTTAGTTGTTAGTAAAAAGACACAAAATTCCATCAAAACTGTTTTTTTCCTATAGGCCACTCAATGACTCAACAATTATCGTATTCCAAACGGTAGAAGTTGAAGAAGCAGTTTAGATTTTAAAGGTTTGACTTCATAATGACCACTCAATGACTCAATATTTATCGTATTCCAAACGGCAGAAGTTGAAGAAGCAGTTTAATAGTTTCTGGAATACGATAACTGTTGAGTCATTGAGTGGCCATTTACGAACCCAAACCTTTGAACTATAAACTGCTTCTTCAACTTCAGCCGTTTGCAATACGATAACTGTTGAGTCATCGAATGGCCATTACGAACCCAAACCTTTCGGTAGAAGTTGAAGAAGCAGTTTATAGTTTAAAAGTTTGAGTTCGTAATGGCCACTCAATGACTCAACAGTTATTGTATTGTAAACGGCTGAAGTTGAAGAAGCAGTTTATAGTTCAAAGGTTTGGGTTCGTAATGGTTACTCAATGACTCAACAGTTATCGTATTGTAAACGGCTGAAGTTGAAGAAGCAGTTTATAGTTTAAAAGTTTGGGTTCGTATTATCATATTCTAAACAGTCGTAGTTAAAAAAGCAATCCTGCTACGTAATGTTACCCAACTATTCGTCAGAATTACCAGTTGTTTTCTAAAAATTCCTCATAAAGCTAGTCTTGTGTGTCTTGTGATTATTTTACATGCACACGCGCACAAAGTACGGAATATATGTTTAGAATTTTTAGTGCAGCATTCATTACAAATCATAGTACAAACACTTAGTTATATGACAACACCTTTATTGGTGAGATATGTATGATTTTGATATCCGATAAAATTTTATCTTGACTCTTCACTTCGAAGTGGTTTTTCTCTCAACGTTACGCCTCATGGTCACGTGAAGCACGTGAACGCTGCAGAACACTGATAACTCCCCCGGCGTCGAAATGATACGAGCCAACAGTCACAGTTCGGTGGATACCAGGCTGGATCGCAACATCCCTGGAGATAGGGGTAAAGAAGTTGTGGATGTCTGTCGAAGATAGAGAACAAAGGTTCTTCCATCAACTGCACGTATCGTTAGGTGTGATACGTTCCATTTCAAGGTTTTACAGATAACGTATTAACACCCCAGTTTACAAAGGATAGTCGGAATTCAGCCGCATTCACTTTCCCAAATTAAGGGAATTTTCATGTATTTTTCGCTTGAGAGGAATAAATCATGTTTATTGTACTGGGCATACTGAAGTAACACGTATAATAATTCTTATAGTGCTAATCATAATAATAATCTTCATAGTAATATGCGTGTAACGTACAAGGTAATGATAATAATTGCAGTCCAGAACAGGCATTCTTACATATAACCATATGTACAGCATTAAAACAGGCGAAACACAGAAATTCAAACAGGTCATATGTTTATAGTACTGAACATACTCAGTAATATTCACTATGATTCAACATGAACCTAATGACAGCTACTGGAGTGACCAAACAGTAAAACCTGATATAAAGAGTCCAGAAGACCCGCCTTATTGACTACACAGCTCGTTTGGATATTTTATCGAGATCAATAGGATTGGTACCAACACAAAGAAGACAAAGTCTCAAGTGTGTACCAGTTATCGAAGGTTAGTGTATGAAGTGTTGTATGTTCAATAAGATTGGTACCAACACAAAGAAGACAAAGTTTCAAGTGTGTACCAATTATCGAGGGTTAATATATGAAGGGCTATATGTTCAATAAGATTGGTACCAAGACAAAGTTTCAAGTGTGTACCAATTATCGAGGGTTAGTGTAAGAAGTGTTGTATGTTCAATAAGATTGGTACAACACAAAGAAGACAAAGTTTCAAGTGGGTGCCAGTTATCGAGGGTTAATATATGAAGGGCTATATGTTCAGTAAGATTGGTACCAAGACAAAGTTTCAAGTGTGTACCAATTATCGAGGGTTAGTGTAAGAAGTGTTGTATGTTCAATAAGATTGGTACAACACAAAGAAGACAAAGTTTCAAGTGCGTGCCAGTTATCGAGGGTTAATATATGAAGTGCTATATGTTCAATAAGATTGGTACTAACACAAAGAAGACAAAGTTTCAAGTGTGTACAAATTAATGAGAGTTAGTGTATGAAGTGCTGTATATTCAATAAGATTGGTACAACACAAAGAAGACAAAGTTTCAAGTGTGTACCAATTAATGAGGGTTAGTGTATGAAGTGTTGTATGTTCAATAAAATTGGTATCAACACAAAGAAGACAAAGTTTCAAGTGTGTACTAATTAATGAGGGTTAGTATATGAAGTACTGTATGTTCAGCTTAGCCTTATTAGATACGACCTTTCTGAAGGTGGTATAATAATGGTTAGCGAACAATCAGTATAACTGGACGTACAGGTCTTAGTTTGCTTCTGAAACGTTGATTTGCTGCTTGACAATATATTAAAGTGGTACTGGACTTAGTTGTTTTACCATTTAATGGAGATTGTCAAATGTGATGCAAGACATTGTCATCGTTGTCTTATTGCCAGGATTGGAATGAACTGTGATGAACAAAAACTATAGAGGTCATTATTTGGTTAGCAAAAAAATTACCTGACGTAACTCCCATATAACAGTTCTGAAGTCATCTTGGACATCGTGTACGTCAAAGTGACATCACAGAGTTTGGTGTTGCAGTGATAGAGGTATGGGACAGAATGGCTCATGAGGTCATTACTCAGATGGTGAGAAGTAATTACAGAACATACAGTTTCTGTATCACAGCCAGGGAGTTCATACCTGTTATCCAGTATCTCCTTTTGTCAAATGTGATTTTTTTAGTAAAGTTGATTAGGTCAAATCATAGCTCTGACCACTTTAAATTTAAGTTGTTCATGATCATTCATACTAGAGCATAACACATAACCTTCGGAACAAAGAATTTAGTTTTGCAGTTTCTATATACATAACGTCAGTTATGGGTATTCTCTATTTGAGTAGTATCATTGATTATTCAAACCATAATTATTTCAAAATTGTCTAATTGTCAATGTAAAACAACATTAAAAGTAAAAGACAAATACGAAGTTTTTTGGCACAATGAAAGATAAAGTATTTATTAGGTTTTTCAACTACTTCTTTTGGTAACACACTATCTTTAGGGTTAGTTACTACAATGACCTATGTTAAACTTCAACCGTTAATGGGTAAGTCAGGAGGCAAGGGAAGGAAGGTTGGTAAACAGTAAATGGTAAATAAAGGGATACTTAAAACAAACACTTGTTCCGATAGGACGCGTTGATTGGTCCATCGTCTCTATTTATACATACAGATATATATTTTGATTTTTTATATATACTTTCTTTTAAGTCTTTTCTATGTTCGTTTACCACCAGAGTTCGAGAAATGTCCAGCTACAGTTGAAGACACCATATTTTATTTCATACTGGTGTTTTTCCAATCTCATTTATTTATATCCTTCTTATATGTACATTTTACCACGACTAAGGTGTTATAAAGTAGCTTTCATTTCTGAAAAACAAAACTGTTCGTCAGTTTAAATACTCAAATATCCAGAAAAGATTGTTGTAGTTTGGAAAACTCTTAGGAGAAAGAAGTAGATACATCACAATCATAGATAATCGGAACCCTGTCTAAATGTTATTGTTCTTCAGAGGTGAATTAGAAATATAAAGTAAACTTATTAATATATTATCGAAACACCATTGTAAAATATCGAAATACAAGAGGAAATTCGACTCCTAGTTTTTATTAATTCGACATATTTTTGAATATGCGTTTATTATCTCTTGCTAAGGTCTTTCTAAAAATTGAACTATATTATAAAGATACAAAATTGAACTATATTATAAAGATACAAAATTGAACTATATTACAAAGATAAAACATTTAACTACATTATAAAGATACAAAATTGAACTATATTATAAAGATAAAACATTTAACTATATTACAAAGATAAAAAATTGAACTATATTACAAAGATAAAAAATTGAACTATATTATAAAGATAAAAAATTGAACTATATTATAAAGATACAAAATTGAACTATATTACAAAGATAAAACATTTAACTATATTACAAAGATAAAAAACTGAACTATATTATAAAGATAAAAAATTGAACTATATTATAAAGATACAAAATTGAACTATATTATAAAGATAAAACATTTAACTATATTATAAAGATACAAAATTGAACTATATTACAAAGATAAAAAATTGAACTGTATTATAAAGATAAAAAATTGAACTATATTATAATAATACAAAATTGAACTATATTACAAAGATAAAACATTTAACTATATTACAAAGATAAAAAATTGAACTATATTACAAAGATAAAAAATTGAACTATATTACAAAGATAAAACATTTAACTATATTACAAAGAAAAGAAAATTGTATTATTCAACAAAGAAGGTAAAAATGTGTACTATATTAGAAAGAAGATAAGAAATTGTACTTTTTTTTTACAAAAATGATAAAATTGTTTTACATTACATCGAAAACATTGTACTATACCACAAGGAAAATAAAATGTTATTATATTACAAAGAAGATAAAAATTGTATTATATTACAGATGATAAAATTTTTAGTTTTGTCCTTGAAATGAACAATAAAAACCAAAATATAAATCAAATCTTCACTTTATTTCTATTTACGTTTTTCACTGCCTTAATGGTCAGGATTATTAGTACGATGAATTATTGTTCAGGTATGGAGAACATCGACTTTGTCTTATCCCGTATTTCAATGTGAACTCAAAGTCACATTCTTCATAAAATCCTAACTTATCACAAACTTCCCTCTTAAGCTGTCTTTACCTTTTCCGGTCTCATCTTTGAACAATGAGGTCTTGTTTAACTGCTAATATTAAAACTTTGTAACTTCAGTGAGAGACGAGTTTAATAATCCTATTTCAGTCATTTGACTTTTGTGTGGTGAGATTACTTTTTGTGTAAGTGAATCTGGTATCCAATAAATTTAAAATGACGTTGAAAAAAAATTATTGATTTATATTGTGTTTAATCAGTTTGTTTACTTCAATTGCAAAATATGCATATACTTGTAAAAGACTCAGCTAAATTTCATTTTATAAAAGAAGGTGGAAACAGTCAAACCTATTCGTTTTTATTTACATATGTGACTTATTACACGGTATTTTCCAATATTTGAACAACGTGACATCCTCGAACACCTTATAGAAGATCAAATTAATGGAAAAAGGAAGATGAAATAATTAAAGATATCATTAAAACATATATACTGTAAAAACCATAACTAGTCTTAAAGTACGAACACGCCCAAACATACCATACATATATGAAATAATTAAAGATATCATTAAAACATATATACTGTAAAAACCATAACTAGTCTTAAAGTACGAACACGCCCAAACATACCATACATATATGAAATAATTAAAGATATCATTAAAACATATATACTTTAAAAACCATAACTAGTCTTAAAGTACGAACACGCCCAAACATACCGTACATATAGGTAGTTTGTATTCGATTACGCTGATAGTGTTGTATTTTAGAACATCATGCATATAACTGTTTCTCTTAAAGTACGAACACGCCCAAACATACCGTACATATAGGTAGTTTGTATTCGATTACGCTGATAGTGTTGTATTTTAGAACATCATGCATATAACTGTTTCTCTTAAAGTACGAACACGCCCAAACATACCGTACATATAGGTAGTTTGTATTCGATTACGCTGATAGTGTTGTATTTTAGAACATAATGCATATAACTGTTTCTCTCCAAAATAATTATAGAGTTTTCGTTAACTATATTTGTTTTCATTTAAACCAAATATGCTTTGCATGAATGTGAATAAGGACGCCACAGCAACGTGATAAAAATATATAAGTCATGACAAAGTATTGGGTTATGGAAATGAAGTTATAAATGGTATAAAATCCTAATAAAAATCCAGCTATCCTGAACATAACGTTATTGAAGCAAGATTAAACTATCGTTTTTACATAAGGACTGGTTTATACTCAGAATATTTATTACATTTTACAGCATTCAGACAATCTACTTAAGAACGAAGACAGCTCATTGTAATTCAAGAATGCCTAGAGTAAAGGATTTAAATCAGAATATATATATATTTATATATTGCACAGTAAATAAGTATTTATTTATTTTTTATATTTGTATATACTACAACAAATTACCTATATACGAACAACCGTGTAACATAGTAAGTACTCCACTCCACCATACAAACAGTTGTGTGATATAGTAAGTACTACACTCCACCATACAAACAGTTGTGTGATATAATAAGTACTACACTTCACCATACAAACAGTTGTGTGATATAATAAGTACTACACTCCACCATACAACCAGTTGTGTGATATAATAAGTACTCCACTCCACCATACAACCAGTTGTGTGATATAATAAGTACTACAGTCCACCATACAAACAGTTGTGTGATATAATAAGTACTACACTTCACCATACAACCAGTTGTGTGATATAATAAGTACTACACTCCACCATACAACCAGTTGTGTGATATATTAAGTACTACACTCCACCATACAAACAGTTGTGTGATATAGTAAGTACTCCATCATACAACCAACCGTGTGATATAGTAAGTACTCTACTTCACCATACAACCAACCGTGTGATATAGTAAGTACTACACTCCACCATACAACCAACCGTGTGACATAGTAAGTACTACACTCCACCATACAAACAGTTGTGTGATATAATAAGTACTACACTCCACCATACAAACAGTTGTGTGATATAGTAAATACTCCACCATACAAAGAGTTGTGTGATATAGTAAGTACTCTACTCCACCATACAAACGGTTGTGTGATATAGTAAGTACTCCACTCCACCATACAAACAGTTGTGTGATATAGTAAGTACTCCACTCCACCATACAAACAGTAATTATTTACAATGATCTATAGACTTGACAGTGGCTTCAGTAATACATGCAAGGACTGAAAGGACTATAATAAAGAAATGTAAAGTAGGCTTGAGTGTTAGATACAAGGACTGGCATGGTAGACCGTTTAGTAATATATGTAGTATTTGATGATATTTAGAATAATAAATATTAATTTGAAAGTGCTCTAGTCTGGTGTCTATTGGAGAAGCTGTGTGATATAGTAAGTACTCCACTCCACCATACAAACGGTTGTGTGATATAGTAAGTACTCCACTCCACCATACAAACAGTTGTGTGATATAGTAAGTACTCCACTCCACCATACAAACAGTTGTGTGATATAGTAAGTACTCCACTCCACCATACAAACAGTTGTGTGATATAGTAAGTACTCCACTCCACCATACAAACAGTTGTGTGATATAGTAAATACTCCACCATACAAACAGTTGTGTGATATAGTAAGTACTCCACTCCACCATAAGTCAGAGTTATTTCTTGGGCACGTGTTGGGCTTCCTGTGATAGAGTTCTGGATTTCAGAGTTGGGTAAACCTGGTTAGAAATCCGTTCGATACCACAAAATATTCGACGCACTTTAAATTGTTGGTGAGTTGGAAGAGTGACAGTCAATCCCTTTACATGAAAGGTGGGTGGTGGGTTGCTGCTGATTAGCTTGCTTCCCTTTGGTGAGAAGTCCAAACTTAGAAACAGCGGCTAACAGACTAAATGCTCTGTCATAAATATAAGATACAAATACGGTGACTTAAAAAGTTGTACATATATCGGGAGGTGCTGTCTGTGTATTAGTGGAAACAATAAAAAATATATACCATACCTAGCAAAACATGCAGGCATATTAGCCGTATGAGTAACACACCGAGGCCTAACAGCGTGTTTTGTGACACATATAGTATTGGAAATAATCAAGGAAATGTCCGGGGGGGGGGGATACACATAACAGAATCACGTGCGACGAGTAGTTGTAACTACTTAGCCCGTACATTGTAGCAGTATAAAGTGAATAAATTATAGAAGTTTGCATTTACTTTAAACAGAGTAGTACATCTTGTATTTATGCAATCATTTTTTTTCTGTGAAGTATTGTTCCAAATGTCTTATGTTATTCTGCCTCAAATCAGACGTGTTGTTTGATTGCTGGTTCATTTTCCATATAAGTCATTACAGCCTTAGTAATATTAATCTCGGGACTTTATGAAGGCCCAAACCTTGGTTGAGGACCCCATCTTTCTAGGTATCATTTCACCATATTTGTTGCATGCTTGGAATCACTGTCTTTCTGGAATATGGATGTCTGCTCAACAGATGTTGTTCCTGGGGAAGTGATATGATGGATAAAAAAATCTGTTTGTACGTGTCAGCAGTTATGGAACCAATAATTCTGTGTAGATTTCCAACACCATTGGCTGAGGTGTAACCTACTGCTGTATTGGACCCCAGTATGCTTTACTGAATTTGTTGTACGTTGACCGTGATACAGTTTTCCACCTTAACATCTATCAAACTATTGTAGATTGTTATCAAACAGTTTAGGTTCATCTCTAAACAGCAGCATCCTCCTCTGACTTTGCTCCTCACATTGTTTGAGTTATCGTGGCCATTTCAATCTTTTAATTTGATTATCCTTGCTATGCAGTGGTTTTTTTGAACGCTTACACGTGCACTAAGGCAACTTCGTGTTAATGTGTGTTTTATTGTTCTGGTGGTAACATTAACACATGTACTTTTAGTCGGGTCATTAGCAAGATCTCTGGTGGATTGTTGTTGTCACTTAAAGAACCACGAGTTGCTTAGCACCACTTCTGTACAGTTTATACCCCGATCACGTGTATTATAAACAGTGTAAGTTTCACGTATTTTCTTCAGAGTCTCCAGACATCTCCTACTGCACCACGTAATTTCCTCAACCTATATCATAGATTCTATACATTTGTTCTGTGAGTCATAATTGCATTCACCACACTAATGCTAGGCATGATATGATCCTCTAAGATTTTAAAGGCGTTATGCGAGTGTGGTACTCTGATTCATTGGATAACAGAAAATCACAGTGTAAACTATTAATTGTACTCTGGTGTAATTCCATTACGCACAATAGAGACAGAGCATTCATTGTTTCCATAATTATTTACAATGATCTATAGAC
Source organism: Limulus polyphemus (assembly GCF_000517525.1). Lineage (NCBI taxonomy): Eukaryota > Metazoa > Arthropoda > Merostomata > Xiphosura > Limulidae > Limulus > Limulus polyphemus. The sequence goes on from NW_013668827.1 coordinate 83,716, forward strand.
TTGACAGTGGCTTCAGTAATACATGCAAGGACTGAAAGGACTATAATAAAGAAATGTAAAGTAGGCTTGAGTGTTAGATACAAGGACTGGCATGGTAGACCGTTTAGTAATATATGTAGTATTTGATGATATTTAGAATAATAAATATTAATTTGAAAGTGCTCTAGTCTGGTGTCTATTGGAGCAGCTTGTATACAACAAATGATGTATCAAATGATATTTAAAGATTATATAGCGTATCGATAATACTAATACAACGGAAACGTTATACGGAATATAATACAGTTCAGGCCTAATAGCTGGTTACATAATAAGGAGATAAACAAGCCTGTTTTGTAATATACTCACAGGTTAAGTAGTGCATACAGTAATATATATGTATATAACAAATAACGTATAAACCTATGACATTATATGCAAAACAACTAGTTTATAAAGATATACATTCAAGTACTGACTGGATATCAGCTTGAATATATAGGAGTTATAGTATAACGTATGAAGATATACATACAAGTACTGACTGGATATCAGCTTGAATATATAGGAGTTATAGTATAACGTATGAAGATATACATACAAGTACTGACTGGATATCAGCTTGAATATATAGGAGTTATAGTATAAACGTATGAAGATATACATACAAGTACTGACTGGATATCAGCTTGAATATATAGGAGTTATAGTATAACGTATGAAGATATACATACAAGTACTGACTGGATATCAGCTTGAATATATAGGAGTTATAGTATAACGTATGAAGATATACATACAAGTACTGACTGGATATCAGCTTGAATATATAGGAGTTATTGTATAACGTATGAAGATATACATTCAAGTACTGACTGGATATCAGCTTGAATATATAGGAGTTACAGTATAACGTATGAACTAAAATATCTAGTAATGTAAACAAAACAGATCAAATAATAGAGACTCGTACACTATCAAGTATTAGAAACAGGTCATATAATGTATAAATAAGATATACAGATCAAATAGCGTGTTATCTAATACACATATATACGTAAACACCGTATAAATAAGATATACAGATCAAATAGCGTGTTATCTAATACACATATATACGTAAACATCGTATAAATAAAATATACAGATCAAATAGCGTGTTATCTAATACACATATATACGTAAACACCGTATAAATAAGATATACAGATCAAATAGCGTGTTATCTAATACACATATATACGTAAACATCGTATAAATAAAATATACAGATCAAATAGCGTGTTATCTAATACACATATATACGTAAACATCGTATAAATAAAATATACAAATCGAATACAGTGTTATCTAAAATACATATATACATAAACATTGTAAAATTAAGATATACAAGTCGAATACAGTGTTATATAATACACATATTTACATAAACATCATATAATTAAGATATAAAAATCAAATAGAGTTTTATGTAATACAAATATATATATATTTAAACATCGTATAATTAAGATATAAAAATCAAATAGAGTTTTATGTAATACAA
>NW_013668827.1:85841-103313 GCF_000517525.1 Limulus polyphemus
AATATATATATATTTAAACATCGTATAATTAAGATATAAAAATCAAATAGAGTTTTATGTAATACACATATATATATTTAAACATCGTATAAATAAAATATACAAATCGAATACAGTGTTATCTAAAATACATATATACATAAACATTGTAAAATTAAGATATACAAGTCGAATACAGTGTTATATAATACACATATTTACATAAACATCATATAATTAAGATATAAAAATCAAATAGAGTTTTATGTAATACAAATATATATATATTTAAACATCGTATAATTAAGATATAAAAATCAAATAGAGTTTTATGTAATACACATATATATATTTAAACATCGTATAAATAAGATATACAAATCAAATAGTGTGTTATCTAATATACATAAACATAACTTGTTAAGTAACATATGTAGATTGAACAGTACATTAAGTAATACAAAGAGGTATAATAAAAGCAATATATTATAAACAAATAGTGTATCACGTAATATATATATACATATCAATAGTGCATCACGTAATATGTATACATACAAATAGTGTATCACATAATATATACATACAAATAGTGTATCACGTAATATGTATATACAAATACTGTATCACATAATATATACATACCAATAGTGTATCACGTAATATATAGATACAAATAGTGTATCACGTAATATATAGATACAAATAGTGTATCACGTAATATATATAGATACAAATAGTGTATCGCATAATATATATAGATACAAATAGTGTATCACATAATATATACATACAAATAGTGTATCACGTAATATATAGATACAAATAGTGTATCACGTAATATGTATACATACAAATAGTGTATCACATAATATATACATACCAATAGTGTATCACATAATATATACATACAAATAGTGTATCACGTAATATATAGATACAAATAGTGTATCACGTAATATATAGATACAAATAGTGTATCACGTAATATATAGATACAAATAGTATATCACATAATATATACATACAAGAGTGTATTACGTAGTATATACTTATAAACAGTGTATCTCGTAATACATACATACACATACTGTATCACGTAATGCACTCAGACAAATAGTGCATCACGTGCTGCATACATACAATAGTGTATCACATAATGCACTCAGATACATACTGTGTTTCGTAATGTAGAAAGACAAATAGTTTACCAAATAGTGTATGTAGCAATTAAGATCATATAAACTCTGAAGTAATGAATAGAGATCAAATGATGAATTAAATACAGATATAGATGAAACAGAGTGTTAAGATAAGGTAATCAATACAAACAACGACAATAGTTTATTGAGTAAAACACGTGCACAGTGATAGTTGTTAAAATAGACCTTACTTTGGTAACGAAGTAAATACAGGTCCTTTGTTAAAGATTACATAGATGGCGGATGGCGATTTGTGTAAATGTTCAGGGTTTGTAGCTCATCAAAGAAAACATGCTGGTTTGGTGGCGTATTGAGTAATTCATCAGGTAGCTTAGCGAGTTGAGAAATATATATATATACAGGCCTGACAGCGAGTTCAGACTAATAAATATCACGTTTAAATGTGTATTAGCTAAAGCATTTCTGTCTGACGCTGATGTGATCGTATGTCAAGTGTTGATTCTGTTCGTCTTGAGCCACTAATTGCGCGTTGTTTCCGAAATCAGTTGAACATCTAATCTCGGTTAGATAATCATAACAACACATGTAAAGGTACTGGTGTCACGTAGATTTCTTAATACGTAATAAATGCTCTGCTCAAGTGTTCAAATGATTCATCATAAGTTCTCTGAAATCTTCTATATTTTGTAATAAGTACTCTGCTCAAGACACTTATGATGAATCACTTCAAGACTGAAATATTTTATATTTTGTAATAAGTGCTCTACTCAAGTCTTCAAATGATTCATCATAAGTGTTCTGAAATATTTTATATTTTGTAATAAGTGCTCTGCTCAAGTCTTCAAATGATTCATCATAAGGTCTCTGAAATCTTCTATATTTTGTAATAAGTGCTCTGCTCAAGTCTTGAAGTGATTCATCATAAGTGTCCTGAAATCTTTTATATTTTGTAATAAGTGCTCTACTCAAGTCTTCAAATGATTCATCATAAGTGTCCTGAAATCTTTCATATTTTGTAATAAGTGCTCTGCTCAAGTCTTGAAATGATTCGTCATAAGTGCCAGTTTGTATCTCTCTGTGGCTTAGTTTCTCTTTCGCTTTCTATCTGTCTATTTGTTCTTCTTTTTTACGTCATTTACCATATATCCTTCCCCGTCTGTCTCTATGTTTCCCATTACGTCATTTACCATATATCCTTCCCCGTCTGTCTCTATGTTTCCCATTACGTCATTTACCATATATCCTTCCCCGTCTGTCTCTATGTTTCCCATTACGTCATTTACCATATATCCTTCCCCGTCTGTCTCTATGTTTCCCACACCCTTTATCTACCCAACTACATTCCTATTCTGCAGCATAAGGATACACCTAGTTTCACATATTAATTGGTTACATTAGACGCGATCAGCCGTGTATAAAGGAAATTAAAGAAAACTAAGTAGAACCAAAGGTTTATGTGTGAGTTTTGTGATAAGTGTTTATATATTTGCTTACTTTACCAAGATTCAGAAAACATTATCAATTCTAATTTCTAGCGTGAAACGTCAGCGGAGTTAATGGGCTGTTTTCTCCGGGGACGTCTTACATTACCGTGAGATAATAGGTTTAAGAAGTCGTCTTCTCCATCATTCCCCTGTGATTTACATACCTTTCACTTTGTCCAGGCGAAAGGGTTGATTTCATTAAGAGCTTTTCGGGGTATAGGCATGTGAATTCTAATTGAAACTAAACCGGAACGAAGATTTAATTTGAATGAACCGAGGTGTAATAAAACTCTTGTTATCCTCTGAAAGACATTTCTCTTCTCTCAATAGCCCATTAAAAAGATAAACTAGAGAGCAAGACTTTTCGTTTATATGGTTAAACGCCTTGCATAACTTAGAATACCAGCAGCAGAGACTTAGAAGTGTCACCTTCTGTCTTAGAAGTAGCATAAATTATTTACCATTAGTAATATTTTTCTTTGTCTTTAAGATTACCAAAGTTAACCAAATCCTTGCTATGATTCATCTGAGAACAAGCTACGGTTTACTTGGGCTTATATGTGTTATTGGAACCGTGTGGTAATATCGGACACGTTAGAAGCTTTATAAATGTGGCTGCGGAACACAAAACATGATTATATTATCTATCGTTTTGAGCATTTGGACAACTACAACAGATTTACACCTAGCATGCCATAAACTTATTTGGCTTTTAATGATTTGTTTTCAATTAGACACTTAAGGGAAAATGCTGTTTTATGTTCAATCTCTTCAGATTCCAGATGGTATGAATTTCGTTTACCCTAAACGTCACAAAGAATTAACGTCCAATGGATAAAGAATATGGACACCATAAGAGAAAAGATTTTTAAAACCATTGGCAAAGCACTAGATGATCCCATTAGGAGCCACGGTATTCTGGCAAATGGGCCGTTGACTGGTGTTCTCAACAAATTAGATGGATAGTTGGACGTTTTCACTGCCAGCCGACATCCCACGTGGGTCATATCCTCGGAGAAGACAAAGATAGTAAGGCTACTAACGGTGTGTACTAGTAATCTGTTCGTCCATCGTTAAGCTATCTTCTTCACCTAATGCTAGCCTAGCTTTATATAAGCGACTCCTCTCATTCAACCGGGCTGCTACAAACTGTTTTGTTTACCTCGTTTGTTTGTTTTTTTTTGTTTTTCTTATGAGCACTAAAAAAAATCTTCAATCTACGTCTTGTATTTCTTAATCGTCTTCAAACTTTACTTAGTACATAAAATTAAAAGTATTTCTTTCACTGTATTTATTATAAGAAGCTAAACAAGTAAGTGGTAATAAAACCAATACTATTTATCATTCTTATTCAAAAAAATAATTCATAAAAAGGTTTACTGATCAAACCATAAACGCTACATCTACCGTTGCTCTCCATTTTTGAGCCTGTTGGAATTAATTCAGAAGCTGGAAGTCAAATAAAGATTTTAAGAAAAAAATTAAATTTGGAGTCTTCCTTTATACTCAACTACTTGAATCGATCTTTTCAGGTTCAGTAATGTTTGGCCTCAGATAAACATACACATAAATGAACTGCATTAATTAACATTACGGTTACAACTCATCAATGTTATGCTTTATTTACATTTACTTAGAGTATTCTTGAATTATTTCGTTCATCACCGTGTTAACTTTCAAGTGGATCAAGGCATGAGTCAAAAAGATCATAGGAACAGTTCATGTATTTTATAAGGTAATTAATCGTCGTGAACAACGAAAAATGAGTTCTGTACTACTCAGGAATGGGATATCACACTCTTTAGGCTTAGCATCGATTAGGAATGGGATATCACACATTTAAGTCTTAGAACCGCTCAAGAATGGGATATCACACACTTTAGTCTGAGTATCTCTCAGGAATGGGATACCAGAGTTGTTTCAGGCGTGTATCTGAAAAAAAAAGTTTATTTAAATAGCATTGAAGGAATGCATAAATGAAATTTTAATTATTTTTTCTCACATGCTTGTAACTGTTTCTCAGTTTGTTACAACTCAGAGGAGTTTTTCTAAGGCATAATGATTTCGTCGTGCATGAAATTTAGTGCCCAATGTTATGATTAACGTCTATGTCAGTTTGAAAGTTTACAAAGAAATGTATTTCCCCATAAAACTTTATTCCACAGTTCTTCTGATAAATCAAAAAGGCTTATAACGTGTTTTGAAGAAAAACATCAGCCTGCAGGTAAAATGAGAATTGTGTTCAAATATATGTATGTTTAAACATTTCAAGAAAAAAGAATCCATTTACCACAAAACTTTGAGAAAACAATTTGAGACCGCCATAGCAGTATATAAGAAAAACTTTGTCAAGTGTCAATATCAATCGATATAAAGTCGCGCTGAAACAAAATGTATCAGAGATACATTTTGACATTGTTTGACGTTTCGTGCGTAGTTTAATGCTATCGAAAATTGATTGATTTGAGAAGAGTATGTAACAGTTGTTTTCGGCTCAAAACATTTATAAACTGAGTTAAAATGAGTTATTTAGAATTTCCAAGTTGAGGATTACCGTTGTAATTACTGGCATTTGAAAAGAAAAAAAGGAATATGGATCAACTTGGTGCACCAGGACACTCCAGAAAGAGACTTTTAACACTTCATACCTCACTCGGGGTAAGCAAAGTGCGGCGTCTTGTAACAGGTGAGAATCAACGAAAACAAAATTCAATGGCAGAAGCCAGTTATGATCCCAAGGCAACAGTATATAGAATAATTAAGAAAGATCTCCGGGTATGGGTTTTTTAACAAAATAAGGGTTCGGTTATTTTTTTCCATTAATCTGTCGGATATTTCAGCAGCTAAAGAATACAATGAGTATTCATGTTATTCCACACAAGAACATACTGGTCATGTCGTAGGACGTAGCCTGTTCGATCTAACTGTTGAAACGGGCGCTGGGTAATCGTCAAATTCGTGCACTAGATAGCTTATGGGATCCCAATAAGGATGAATGGTAGGCTTTGGACGTGATAGTCTTACGATGGAGTCTTTCGCAATGTAAACTAAGGTACAGCGATATTGTCAAGATGCACGGTGTGGTGAAGTTCCAAAACCGTTTTAATTTAGCGTAAGGTGGAACTGTGCCTTAAATGTTATAGTAACGGTTTGGCGTGTACATATTGATTATTATGTTAATAAAAGATTAGTTCAAACATATACAGTTAGCTAGTATATTGTGAGGCAATAGTGTGCCTAACATCGAGCTTTATTTGTTTCTCATATACACTTTATAGATTCATGAGTAATCGGTTTGAAATAGTTCAAAACTCAATCGGAGAAAAAGCAAGCGGCTTATCGTAGTTCATAAAAACGATCCGGATAATTTCGTGCATTGTTTAACTACATAGAAAATGTTAGAGAGAAGCCATTTATTTCAGCTTTTTTAGCTCTCAAATTCAACCAGTTCAGTAACGTTAACCGTATAGTTAAGTTTTACTCGCATTTTATCAAAATATTATAACAACAGGAATTTTATTTTATTGTTCATTCAAATAGTCTAAATGTTTCGTACTCAGTTTTACCACTAAAAACAGTTATTTCGAACAAGTTTTAAAGTATTTCCAATAACATGGAAAATAGCTAGATGTGGACTTAAACATTTTTTGAAGAGCACTTTGAACAAAGTGTTTTAATATTCAACCGAAATCATGTGTATAACGTTTTTTCATCATTCCACGAAGATTTATTATACACGTACAACAACGGTATTCCTTTTTAGTCAAAATGATAAATATATAGTCACTTTAAGCTTCTTCTGCTCAGTACCTAATTGCATATTTGTTCGTATTTTTGCTTTTACCCTGAACAGTCTTCCGGTGGAACAGCGGCAAATCTATGCGTTAAAATTCGGGGTTCGATTCCCCGCGGTGGACACATCAGATAGCCCAGTGTGACGTTGTTCTAAATATACATACCCTGTACAATGTGAGATAATAGATCCAACACTAGTCTTCCTTTAGTCAAAATAAAAACTAATAGAAACGCTTCGTGCTTACCTTCTACAACGTGTAGTAATAAGTGCAAAATTAGGCTGTTCTTATCAAACTAATTTAATATGAAAAATATCTCGCCTTTACTGTAAAGTATTCTGCAAAAATTCCCGGAGATGTATAAGTTTTTTTATAATCAAACTGATGTGAAGAATGTCTCTGACTAATAGTTAAGCAATGTGCAAACAGACATCATGTGATGTATCATCAGTCATTTTGTTTCATATTAGTATAACGTGAAAATTCTTAGTCCCAAACGCAAATTTCTCATCTGTCACTAACCTTATTTCATTAGGCTTAAACAATGTGAACAATGAAATAACTTCTCCTAGCCACTGCTAACATTAGTCCTTGTTTCTCAAACCAAGATAATATGAATTACATAATGTCTCGTCCTAACCACAGACAGTATATCAACATCACGTGTACCATTAGTCCTTCTTTATCAAACTATAATAACGTGAAGAACTACTCGTTCTGACCGAAAACAATGTGTAAACATCACTTGTATCATCAGTCCTTCTTTATCAAATTAGAATAATGTGAAGAACTACTCTTTCTGACCGAAAACAATGTGTAAACATCATGTGTACCATCAGTCCTTCTTTGTCAAACTATAATAACGTGAAGAACTAGTCGTTCTGACCGAAAACAATGTGTAAACATCATGTGTACCATCAGTCCTTCTTTATCAAACTATAATAACGTGAAGAACTACTCATTCTGACCGAAAACAATGTGTAAACATCACGTGTACCATCAGTCCTTCTTTATCAAACTAGAATAATGTGAAGAACTACTCTTTCTAACCGAAAACAATGTGCAAACATCACGTGTACCATCAGTCTTTCTTTATCAAACTAGAATAATCTGAAGAACTACTCATTCTGACCGAAAACAATGTGAACAATGAAATCACTTCTCCTAGCCACTGCTAACATTAGTCCTTGTTTCTCAAACCAAGATAATATGAATTACATAATGTCTCGTCCTAACCACAGACAGTATATCAACATCACGTGTACCATTAGTTCTTCTTTATCAAACTACAATAACGTGAAGAACTACTCATTCTGACCGAAAACAATGTGTAAACATCACGTGTATCATCAGTCCTTCTTTATCAAACTATAATAACGTGAAGAACTACTCTTTCTAACCGAAAACAATGTGCAAACATCACGTGTACCATCAGTCTTTCTTTATCAAACTAAAATAATGTGAAGAACTACTCTTTCTAACCGAAAACAATGTGCAAACATCACGTGTACCATCAGTCCTTCTTTATCAAACTAGAATAATGTGAAGAACTACTCATTCTACCCGAAACAAATGCTTCAACATCACGTGTACCATCACTTGTTCGATAAATAGACTAAACAGTATCTCAGAATTTTATTATCAGCCTAGCAATGATACCGAAAATGTGAAACGTTTCATGAAACTTTAAAGTAAATAGTTTGGAAGTAAGTAGTTCTGTAGCTAAGAGTAAACATTATCAGACAGTTGCGATTCACTAAATTCTTATTTTAAACGTCACTATTGGAACCAGCGAAACTAACGTTTAAAAGTATAATATTCTAGCTGTTGCTGCTGCGCGAACGCATTTAGTTCAAGACTTTTTGTGTGTTACATGAAGGAACTACTTTTTATAAGCGGCGTAGAAATTGTGTTAAATCAGCTATACTTGGAAAGAGCACGAGATTTTCGAAGTAATGTGTATTTCTAAGAAAATATTTACAGAGAGACATGAATGCAAAGAAACAGGATTACGATGAACGTATTTTTCAGGAAACAATTACAAAAACACAAGAATACGTTGAAACACTGACCTTCTGACCAAGTTATAGTGATATATTGCAAGTGGGTGTATTAGATCGGACGTGCCTATTCAAAAGCAGTTTAAAACACGAATACAAGAGCAATCTCGTTATCTCTAATCAGGATCAATTTCATCAGTGAAACACACTCTAGTGATTAGTCATTTCCAGAAATACACCTGCGCAAAACTCGTGTCACGCAGCGCGTATTCGCTTCTGCCTGTTATTGATCAATAAAGCATATACTCCGCTATAATTTCAGAGTTGGAAAGTAGTCTTTAATCTATTACTTTGAAACAGAATTGTTGACAAAACCAGTGAATTCTAAGGAATTAATTCAATTTCGTTTTTAGTATCTCAAAATAAATTAACAGAAAATGTGTTTGTTTGCTTCCGTTTAATGACCAAGTAACTCAAATGTAACAATTGTCTAATCAGTAAATGATTTGATTGTTTGTGACGTGTCAATTTCGTGGATATTAGTTTAGGGTTAATACAAGCCAAACACATGTAACCTTAACTTGGAAGTTTATTGAAATTGTGTTTTACTCCAATATCGGGGTCTAAAAATTAATTAAAGGATTAAGACAGTTATTTTAGTATTACTGCAATAAGAATCTCTCAAAATCAATTAGAGGATGAGGACAGTTATTTTAGTATTACTGCAATAAGAATCTCTCAAAATCAATTAGAGGATTAGGACAGTTATTTTAGTATTACTGCAATAAGAATTTCTCAAAATCAATTAGAGGATTAGGACAGTTATTTTAGTATTACTGCAATAAGAATCTCTCAAAATCAATTAGAGGATTAGGACAGTTATTTTAGTATTACTGCAATAAGAATCTCTAAGTTCTATAAGAATTAAATGGAAACCGTAACATCAGCTTTTTATAAATACGTACAAATATTATTACATATATAGTTTTGGTAGCACAGAGCCCCTTCAAAACGTTAAGCTTCGATTTTGAATTAAACTAAGTCCTCTAGAGCAGTAACTTTTCACATTTCCCTAAAATATACTAAACTGTTGTTTCCATCTTTCTCCTAATGAGTTTCTAACAAAATAAGGTTCTTGTACACCTCTGCTGAGTTATTTTGGAGTCCTAGAGAAAACAGTTGCACATTTGAAAATTCATCAAACTGCTGGTAACCGAACTTTCTGAAAATATTTGCTGTTTATTCTTTTTCGTCTTGTGCAAGTAAGTTTCTTCCTATGAATCTAACTATTATGTTATTTGGGTAGCCATGATTCCAGCTCAGTTCATTTGTTAAATGGAAAAATATGTTAATTTGCTATTTTAATCAAACATCTGGTAAACAGATGCAAAACGTTATCAGTAGAGCATATTAATCGACAAGATGAAACAAGCGACGGTTTTATTAGACCATATATTACGCCGAATTCCGCCTGACCCACGCCCTCGGATCTGTGTAATTGGGACGGGCGTGGCATATGACTTGCCATCTGCCGGACTGGTAGTAGGCGTTAGTCTGACGTAATGTCACGCGCTCCTTACGTGAATTCAGATATGCGGAAAAAAACCCTCATAATTAGCCTTGTTTCGTGTACTTCTTCGGTTCTTGCTCTTCCGACCACGTGCACATTCTGGTCTGGTTACGTGAGGCGACTGTCGATAGACAATTAGAGTTTTTGGATGAAAACGATAAGTGTATTGTTGGCTAACCTTTGCTTGAAAGTTGTATCGCCTAAAGAATTCGTCACATGGTACAATGTTAATATTGTTAGTCAGTAATACTTTGATGGATCTTTATCACCACTATTGTGGCATATATTAATATTGTTAGTCAGTAATACTTTAGTGGATCATTATCACCACCAGTGTAGCACATATTAATATTGTTAGTAAGGAATACTTTGGTGGATGCTTATCACCACCAGTGTAGCACATGTTAATATTGTTAGTCAGGAATACTTTGGTGGATCCTTATCACCATTAGCATAGCACATGTTAATATTGTTAGCCAGGAATACTCTGGTGAATCCTTATCACCATTAATGTTGCACATGTTAACATTGTTATTCAGGAATACTTTGGTGGATCCTTATCACTACTACTGTAGCATATGTTAATATTGTTATCCAGGAATACTTTGGTGGATCCTTATTACCACTAGTGTAGCATATGTTAATATTGTTATCCAGGAATACTTTGGTGGATCCTTATCACCACAAGTGTAGCATATGTTAATATTGTTATCCATGAATACTTTGGTGGATCTTTATCACTTCTAGTGTAGAACATGTTAATATTGTTAGTCAGGAATAGTTTAGTAGTTCCTATTTACCATTAATACGACACCTGCTTATATTACTAACTTGTTTCTTTGTTTCGTTGTTAAGCGCACAGATGCACAATTGGATATTGTCCCACGAAGGATATAGAAACTCGATTTTTAGCGTTATAAACCCTCAAACATACTACTGAGAAACTGGATGGGGTGGGGAGGGATCATATTGTTAGCCAAGAATACTTTGGAAGAATCTTTTTTCAAGTGAGTGCCCAAGTGAAGGACGTTCTGACACATCGTTATTTCAACAGATTCACAAATTCACCGTCAGTAAGCTCCCTTATTCAGTTCTTTTCTATAAGTTTCTCATATACATTGTTGTAATTTATATTATTTTAATGATTATTTTCTGTCATATCTCCACTAAATGTTAGTATTCTTTCTTATTACCCTAGCAATATTCTGTCAAATCATTTCCTAAATGTCAGTAGTCGTTACTATTCCACTAACAATATTCCGTCAATTCATTCGCTAATTATCAGTAGCTTTTATTATTCCACTAACGATATTCCGTCAAATCATTCGCGAAATGTTAGTAGCTTTTATTATTCCACTAACTATATTCTGTCAGTTCATGGAATAAATGTCAGTAGCTTTTATTATTCCACTAACTATATTCTGTTAGTTCATGGAATAAATATCAGTAGCTTTTATTATTCCACTAACTATATTCTGTCAGTTCATGGAATAAATGTCAGTAGTCTTTAATATTCCACTAACTATATTCTGTCAGTACATGGAATAAATGTCAGTAGTCTTTAATATTCCACTAACTATATTCTGTCAATTCATGGAATAAATGTCAGTAGTCTTTAATATTCCTCTAACTATATTCTATCTATTCATTCACTAAATGTTAGTAGTCATTAATATTCCTCTAACTATATTCTATCTATTCATTCACTAAATGTCAGTAGTCATTAATATTTCTCTAACTATATTCTATCTATTCATTCACTATATGTCAGTAGTCATTAATATTTCTCTAACTATATTCTATCTATTCATTCACTAAATGTCAGTAGTCATTAATATTTCTCTAACTATATTCTATCTATTCATTCACTAAATGTCAGTAGTCTTTAATATTCCTCTAACTATATTCTATCTATTCATTCACTATATGTCAGTAGTCATTAATGTTCCTCTAACTATATTCTATCTATTCATTCACTATATGTCAGTAGTCCATATTTTTCCACAATCTATATTTCATCAGATCTTTTAGTGAATTCTAAGTACCTCGTATACCCAACTTAACTATCTATTATAAATCAATTTACAAAATGTTACTTTTCTATTCCACTGGCTATGCTCGTTTGTTGGCTCATTGAATTTATGGAATCTCCTTTTCCCCCTAACAACATTTCAGTGATATTAGTAAATTATCTTAGTCCAAAGCTACATTCTAAGACAACTCGTAAGTTTGTTCATTTAGCTAATTATTATCTGTCACTTCCTTTAACACGTACTATCGATCTCCGTTATTTCAAGAACTGTATTATATTAACTCTTTAACTTCATGCCGACAATCTTCCTTATTCCACTATATGTATATATTTGTTCGATTCGGTGAACACCTTTGATCATTACTAGTGGTCTATTGTTACAATAACTCGTTTATAGAATGGCAATAAGCTTTCTCCTCTCAATAATCCATCATTTTGTTAACATGAATAAATGTTAATAATCTTCCTTACCCATCTAACCCTTTTCTGCCAGTTCTTTACTGAAAAAAAATATATACGCCCTTAAACACTAACTCTATTCCATTAGATTCCTTATTGATTGCTAGAAATCTTCTTTATTCCACTAACTATATTCCGTCAGTTCGTTCAAAGAATCAGTAATCCCCTTTGTTCCACTAACATTATTTTGTCAGTTCTTTTATTTCATTAAGTGACAGTAATCTCTCTTCTTAATAATCTTTTTTTATTCAAAAATACTTTTTCCACATGTCATTTCTTTTTATGTTATTAATCTTTTTTCAATAACTATATTTCTTTAGTTCCTTCAATATATACTAGTAATTTCTCTTATTTCACGAACCACCTTGTGTTATTTCATTTATGAAAAGCTAAATCTATCTTATTTCACGAACCACCTTATTTTGTTTCACTTATAAAAGCTAAATCTCTCCTATTTCACGAACCACCTTATGTTATTTCACTTATAAAAGCTAAATCTATCTTATTTCACGAACCACCTTATGTTGTTTCACTTATAAAAGCTAAATCTCTCCTATTTCACGAACCACCATATGTTGTTTCACTTATAAAAGCTAAATCTCTCCTATTTCACGAACCACCTTATGTTATTTCACTTATAAAAAGCCAATAATCGATAATTATACCCCAGCTAGCCATTTCTGCCAATTCGGTTAAAGAATACTAGTAAGAACCCTAATCTTATTAACTATATTTGGCCAGTTATTTCAGTGAATGTTAGTATTCTATCCTTTTTTTTCATTAACTGTATTCCACCAGCTTGTTCATTTAATGTTATTAATCTTGATTAACAAACTTCCCTTGTCCGTTAAATGAATATTATGAATCTACCTTATTCCTGTAATATATTTCACTGAACGTTTGTAAACACCCTTATTCCACTAACTTATCCTACAGGTTTTTTAACTGAATGTCTGTAAACACCTTCATTCCACTAACTTATCCTACAGGTTCTTTAACTGAATGTTTGTAAACACCCTTATTCCACTAACTTTATCCTACAAGTTCTTTCATTGAATGCTGGTAAACACCTTCATTCCACTAACTTATCCTACAAGTTATGTCACTGAATGTTTGTAAATACCCTTATTCCACTAACTTTATCCTACAAGTTCTTTCATTGAATGCTGGTAAACACCTTCATTCCACTAACTTTATCCTACAGGTTCTTTAATTGAATGTTTGTAAACACCCTTATTCCACTAACTTTATCTTACAATTTAGATCATTGAATGCTGGTAAACACCTTCATTCCACTAACTTTATCCTACAAGTTCTTTCGTTGAATGCTGGTAAACACCTTCATTCCACTAACTTTATCCTACAAGTTCTTTCGTTGAATGCTGGTAAACACCTTCATTCCACTAACTTTATCCTACAAGTTCTTTCTTTGAATGCTGGTAAACACCTTCATTCCACTAACTTTATCCTGCAAGTTCTTTCGTTGAATGCTGGTAAACACCTTCATTCCACTAACTTTATCCTACAGGATCTTTAACTGAATGTCTGTAAACACCCTTATTCCACTAACTTTATCCTATAAGTTATTTCATTGAATGCTGGTAAACACCTTCATTCCACTAACTTTATCCTACAGGTTCTTTAACTGAATGTTTGTAAACACCCTTATTCCACTAACTTTACCCTACAGGTTCTTTAACTGAATGTTTGTAAACACCCTTATTCCACTAACTTTATCCTACAAGTTCTTTCGTTGAATGCTGGTAAACACCTTCATTCCACTAACTTTATCCTACAAGTTCTTTCGTTGAATGCTGGTAAACACCTTCATTCCACTAACTTTATCCTACAAGTTCTTTTGTTGAATGCTGGTAAACACCTTCATTCCACTAACTTTATCCTACAGGTTCTTTAACTGACGCTTGTAAACTCCTTCCTTTTTTCTAACTTTATTCCCTCAGTCCATTTTTTGAAAGATAGTAATCTTCCTTATTATATTATTTCTTGCCTATTCATTGTAAGAATGCTGTTAATCTCTATTATTCCACTGACAATATATGTGTTCTGCAAGCTCTTTCTTTGAAAGCTAGTAATCTCTCTGATCTACGCCTCCATTTTCATTTACTTATTTTACTGAATGATAATAGCCTTCCTTATCCAAATAACTCTTTTTTTCCTTTGATTACTTTAGTGCATGGGTTCTTAACCTTTTTTTTCATGTCTTATCTGAGTGTAATAAATAATTTATACTTCTTGTTTCGATCTTTTTTTTCCTGTCCCCCTAGTAGCACAGCGGGATGTCTGAGGACTTACAACGCTAGAATCCGGGTTTCGATACCCGTGGTGTGCAGAGCACAGATAGCCCATTGTGTAGCTTTGTGCTTAATTACAAACAAACAATCTTTTTTCCTATGATTTGTGTGTAAGGATGGCGGGGGGTTATTGTTTTACTAAATAAGTATATTTTGGAACTACTCACGATATTCTGTAAAATGACCGAAGGATACTTTGTAATTAGATTAAAAATATAATAAATTAATTTTGCTTTTAACCGTCATTCTCTTTGTGTGTCATAGAGGGATCAGTGCCATAAAATAGTTTTGTATAGCTAGTGTTTCATGTTTTGTCCAGCGAGGAAGACCAGCAGATAAACTGACCATTAAGTGTATGTTTAAAACACGTCTACAACACAAGACGAAATAGAAGCATTTAGAAAAGTGAAGATCATCCTGTCTGACATTTTAAGTAAACTTAATAAGAAGGGTGATTATCTTTGGCGCTAATAACAGCCAGCACTTATTACTAATTGTTGCTATACATCTGGTACGTCTAAACACAAGACGAAACAGAAGCATTTAAAAAGGTGAAGACCATCCTGTCTGACATTTTAAGTAAACTAAATCAGAAGGGTGACTATCTTTGGTGCTAATAACTACCAGCTGTCATTGCCAACTGTTGCTACACATCTTCTAGGATATACCACCACTAAATTTGAAAAGTAGCTCCGAATGTAGGGAGTCTTCAGGATCTTCCATTCTGCGTTTCAAGTATCGCTCCAGAGTAGCTGAATCAGTGCAAGTTGTACAAAGGCAAAGTTCTCCATTCTAGGCATGGAGTATAACGTAGAGTTGTGCATTCTTTTTCTTAAAGTGTTGTTATTCGACCAGTTCAGACTAGTCCAGAATGTTGCAACGATACCAACAAAACAAATTCAGTTAGCACACACCACACACCCTCCATGGGAACAGATTTGGACTAGTAGTTGGATGTTTGCGAGTTCGAGTCTGACGCTCGTCATGTTGTTGTGTCCTTGAGCAAGATACTTTATTGCAACTGGGTACCAGTTCTTAGCTGGGGATTAACCTGCGATGCACCGTCATCCTATCCATGGGGAATGTGTCACTCATTCTTATCTGCTTGTTCTAATTAAGCTGGACTTCAGTACAAGATCTTATGTGCCATCTCAACATTGGAGAGATTTGACCTTCATAACATTACTACTTTTTGCAAGTGGTTTTGTCTTTTCTTTCTTCAGTGGAGTTGGGTGCGGAAATACGAGCTCAAATGACCAAGCTTGCATCCAATAACAATGTCCGTGAACTCCGTTGTTTGTGGCATCTTGGCTCTAAGTGGATGACCGTGGCAAGTCTGATCTTTATAAACTTTAAACACTAGCGTACCATTGGGTGTACATAAGTATAACTGAGTAATGTGAAATTTGGTGTACCAAATACTTTACTTCAGACAGTATCTTACTAATAAATAGTTTTTTTTTCTGCTGCACATTCAAGCCGTTTCTAAGCTTTATTAGTCTCAAACTTGGTTCCTCTTCATAAATTAAGAAATATATTGAAAACCGGCACTGTTAACAATACTGTTCAAGTACAAACTATAAGAAATAGATCAACAATTAAATTGTTATTGTATGTTATTAAGCACAAAGCTACATAAGTGTTATCTGTTAACTACCCACCACGGGTATCGAAACTTGGTTTCTAGCAGTGTAAGACCACATACATACCGCCGTACCACTGAGGGGCCAAGAATTAAATCAAATGGTTAGTTCTTTCTTTCTCATTCTAAACATGGTTAAAACATTAAACGCAAACTCAACGTTGTTAGCGTTGTTTGAGTTACTGTTACCATTTAGCAGATCTCTTGCACGTCTATGATTTATTGTTAGCGGTGTTTGGGTTATTGTTACCATTTAGCAGATCTCTTGCACGTCTATGATTTATGGTTAGCGGTGTTTGGGTTATTGTTACCATTTAGCAGATCTCTTGCACGTCTATAATTTATTGTTAACGGTATTTAAGTTATTGTTACCATTTAGCAGATCTCTTGCACGTCTCTGATTTATTTGAATGTAAAGTACCTTACTTGTTTGGTTTATATATGAGTATAGAAATGTATACAAAAAGTATACTTCTTTAATCTTTACTAAAGATTAGCTTATAAGATCCACTAACAGTTTATTCTGCTCTTTTGTGAAGGGATAAAGGTCTGTTTATTGTTATATATAATGTGAGGGGGCTCTATTTACTTATATATATACATGATGTGAGAGAACTACAGGTCTGTTTCCTTTTATATACATTATATGTATAGATATTTATTAAATCTCCAAAAGATCATTACCCAATGCCACTTTCTTAGTAAAACAATGTCATTTCTTGATTTCATGGTTATAAATATGTACTTTTAGATTCGATACTTTTCATATGTCGCAGAACCTGTGAAAACTGAAATATTGAGAGTGAAATGAAGTGTCTTAGAGACACACTTTTATTTTTCAAATTAACCCCTACAAAGATGAATTAGCTTAGAGGCTTAATATTATATCTAAAATTTGTATTTCATTTCTGTCTCGTATATCATAAAGACAGAATAATAATAACTGGGATTTTCAGTTTTTTTTCTTCGACTGTTTGCCATAAAGACAGAAGTGAAATAACTAAGGTTTATTTCTAACTAGCGTATAGCCCGTCAAA
>NW_013668827.1:103910-109502 GCF_000517525.1 Limulus polyphemus
AACTTTATATATCATTCATTTATAATTATTTATACAGTCAACATTTCACCCATATATATATGTTCTTTCTTTGTAGAAACAACTTTATATATATCATTCATTTATAATTATTTATACAGTCAATATTTCACCCATATATATATGTTCTTTCTTTGTAGAAACAACTTTATATATCATTCATTTATAATTATTTATACAGTCAACATTTCACCCATATATATATGTTCTTTCTTTGTAGAAACAACTTTATATATCATTTGTTTATAATTATTTATACAGTCAACATTTCACCCATATATATATATATATGTTCTTTCTTTGTAGAAACAACTTTATATATCATTTGTTTATAATTATTTATACAGTCAACATTTCACCCATATATATATATATATATGTTCTTTCTTTGTAGAAACAACCTTATATATCATTCGTTTATAAGAACCACATTCCACTTAAACATCCATTCTTTCTTTCTTAAAAACAAACAACTTTCTGTATCGCTAAAAGTATTTTATAACATCATTTTATATCACTGGATTTTCTGTCTTTAAAATATAACTGTTATTCATGGTAATGTGCTACATTTATTTCTCTTTTACAAGATCGGAATATTCGTGGCTTCAAGATTAGCACATTAGAAGGTCCAAGGTTTGAGCCGCAAAAAGCCACTGAACTCGCTTTGCTCTCTCAGACGTGGAGTCGTTTAGATTTGCTTTTTTTTTTTAGTTGAAGGGAAAACTTGGTTCCAATTTTCATATTCATGTTGGTGCTTGTTTCAATTCATTAAAAAAATTATGCTAAATGTTTTCCTTCTTCAAAATTTACCCAGTTTTACATTACATCTTTGCAGAGTTTTATATAACTTTTTTTATTACATCTTTATATGACTGACTCACTTGACTGTTTTTTTCTACATACAAAATGTTTGGATCAGATATCAATCATTTTGTTGTGATTATTATTTCATAGTTAATTGATAATTAGATTCAACCCGAACTGACATTCGAATCCCAGCTGAGAGAGAGAAAAGTACAGATGCACTTATGATTTCCCACGTGTCCCTATGCCCTTAGTTAATCAGTTTTAACTTAATGGGTTTGGATATCAGTTCACCAATAATATTATAAAAAACAACAACAACATTCATATATAATGTTAATACATGTGCTACAGTTGTCAAACCCATATTCAGGTTAATATCTACCAGTGGATGTTTCTTTAGTGCCTGTCTCCCTTAGTTACTTCTTCAATATTTCGCTTCTTCAATAAGGAGAAGAAGAATTTTTCGATATTTTGATTGCTCATTTCTCTTCATCTAAAACAGATATGATGATTCTGTTCTTAATACGATGTAACAGTGGCATTACAACATTTGTAACATCAGTAGCAATGTCCCAAATTATAGGATGTAACAGTGGCATTACAACATTTGTAACATCAGTAGCAATGTCCCAAATTATACGATGTAACAGTGGCATTACAACATTTGTAACATCAGTAGCAATGTCCCAAATTATACGATGTAACAGTGGCATTACAACATTTGTAACATCAGTAGCAATGTCCGAAATTATACGATGTAACAGTAGCATTACAACATTTGTAACATCAGTAGCAATGTCCCACATATTGTCAAAAGTTCGGTCCATTCTATAGAATCAGTTTTACTCCATCCTTCTAAGCTTGGTTGAAGCCACTACCATGACTCTGGATATCTTATAGAATCAGTTTTACTTCATTCTTCTAAGCTTGGTTGAAGCCACTACCATGACTCTGGATATCTTATAGAATCAGTTTTACTTCATTCTTCTAAGCTTGGTTGAAGCCACTACCATGACTCTGGATATCTTATTTCCTTATAAGAAAAAACGTCTACGATATTATATTTCCTTTTCTTTCAAACCAATATTCTGTATTATTATTATTATTATATATTTTTAATACGATTAGATTATCTTATGTCCATTCTTCCTTCCTTTATACTAACAAAAGTTTACATCATTAACTATTCCCTTCCTTATAAAATCAATACTATCAATCGTTAAATTTCCCTTCCTTATAAGGTAAACATCCAAATCAATATGTCGTTTCTTTATAAGATAAACACTCTAAAACTTTTTATCTTCTTTCAGTGCCCATTGTGCAGCTTTGTGCTTAACTTCAAACAAAAATAACAATAATCCATTTCTGATATTTACACAGTTGATAATACAACATTTTGTTACTCGGTTATTCTGTATTTATAAGACATTGTATTCCATTTCGGCTGTTTATACTGTTGAAAAAAACAAACATTTTCGTTCTCATTTTTATGTATTTATGAGATGTTTTATTCCAATTATGATATTAGCACAGTTGATAAGACACGCATTTTCTTACTCATTTCCTCAAGATTTATAAGATATTTTATTCAATTTTGATATTTATACAGTTCATAAAACAACTTTTTTTACTCAAATCTTTTGTATTTATGAAATATATTATTCCATTTCTGATATTAGCACAGTTGATAAGACAAACATTTGATTACTCATTTATTGTATTTATAGGATTCGTTATTCAATGTCTGTTATTTACACTTATTATAAGAAAAGCACGCTCCTTGAACCTTTTGTGTATCTACAGGCAAGAGAAACAATGTTATACCCGATATCTATCCAGATTTTAAGATTCGTTCTTCCACTGATGATATTTTACACAGATTATAAGACAAACAATTCATTACTAATGTATTCTGTTTCGATAGGAAATGTTACTATATATATGTCCAATTACAAAGTTTCATGTGATGACTATATGCCATTGTTATTGCGTGTATGAGGTTTAAAAGCGCTGTTGGACGAACATTGCCTTCATGCCGTTATCCATGTCTACAGTACGTTTGTTTGTCTATTTATAATATTGACTTGAATTGTATTCTCTGTTTCTATAAAATAGATTATTCCATTTCTATATGAACAGATAAATATTCGCTTATTGAATTATTCTATGTCTGTATGAAATATTATATTATGGTTCACATGTATATGGATTATACATTATATTAAACTTTAAGTTAGTTAATTATGATCATTCTAAACAACCTGACCAGGCTCTTTAAGGTTATGGCTCAACCGACCCTTTACGACCCTTCATGGTACAAATAATACAACGAATCTGATAATGATATTGAAGTCTGGTGCCATCTGTTTCATGCAACAAATAACACAACGGATCTGATAATGATATTGAGTTTGGCGCCATTTGTTTCATGCAACAAATAACACGACGAATCTGATAATGATATTAAATTTGGCGCCATCTGTTTCATGCAACAAATAGCACAACGAATCTGATAATGATATTACGTTTGGCGCATTCTGTTTCACGCAACAAATAACACGACGAATCTGATGATGATATTAAGTTTGGCGCCATCTGTTTCATGCAACAAATAACACAACGTATCTAATAATAATATTTACTGGTAAGAACCAACAATTTGAATATAAACTCGGATTTATTTTAAGGCTATTCAAGGTATTTTATCACCTGTGATCTTCTGAGAAAGAAAGGTAGTTTCTACGGAAATAGTTCAGAAACGTTAAGCCTATAAAGATATTGAGCTTTACCAAAATAATACGTGCTTTTAAAATTGTTTGATAAGGCTTATTTTTTACCTCTACTCTAATTTCGTCTGGATTACATTCTAGTAAATTGTTCAATCGGTTATTCGTTCAACACCATAACCGATCGATTGAACAATCTCTTGAAATCGTCGTCATTCTAAAACTCATATAACTCTGAAATAACGTAATTATAACTCTGGAAGTATTGTATATGAAAATCGACAATTTATCTTCAAACTTGACGAATTGGTCTGGTTCAAATGGACATCTAACGTCGTGTTAGGGTTATCACCCGCATCAACAAATACGACTTATCAGACGCAATCCTACGTTCGACGCCAGAGGTAATTGATAGGCGGAGTCTATAATGTTGAGTGACAGCTACAGTGGGAGATTTCTGCCAATCAAAAACCTATATTAGCAATTCTGTTGTTAACAGAGCGCGCCATCTTATGGGATTTATATACAGAATAATTTTGGTTATCTGCTTAAATGGAAACGTTACTGTGTCAGCCTCACGACGTTGAAAATAAAACGTTTTATTCTTGTATCTCTCTTCATAAAACGAGATAGAGTCTCAGATTGATTCATTTTGTTTCCTCATCTAAAACATTTCTTTTTGTTGTTGCTCTCAGCTCTATTCACATTTCCAGGAGTGGAAATTAGCTCAATTTAAACTACTTTTGTGGCCTTTTGTATTTCGTTCTGTTCTGTATTATGTAGGTTTTCATTCACGTAAAAATATTTACGGTTGCTGGTGACTTCTAGACGCACAACAGCGAAATCGATTTAAGTTCACACTTAACAAGCAACACTTCTGGTAAAATTATATACAAACAGATTTAATTTCTTACAATTAGCAGTTACAAAACAAGTGTGTTTACAATAGTACATACACAGAGAATGCTTGTTATGTTGTATGTCAGTAAGATACGTTCAGTGAAAAATCGGGCATATATAAATACGGATATTGACCACAACATGTTTAATCCTCATGCTGGAAACGGCACAATCATGTATTTTTATAAGAGGTTAGTTAAAAAACTACATT
The DNA here is from genome assembly GCF_000517525.1 of Limulus polyphemus. NCBI lineage: Eukaryota > Metazoa > Arthropoda > Merostomata > Xiphosura > Limulidae > Limulus > Limulus polyphemus. The sequence goes on from NW_013668827.1 coordinate 108,573, forward strand.
TTTACAGGAACTCATTCCAAGATATGAGTAATGATGAAAGACAGGAAGGCTCACAGAGTATTAATCTTTAATTGATGAGATAATGCATTTTATACAAGGGTAAATTTATAAAAAAAACAGCTGACATAACATTTATTGGATTCCAGTATTTATTGCTTAAAATATCGGCATAAATGATAATTCAGATAACTGGTTTTATTTTTCATTGGCTTATATGGAATTCTAAGTTTTTCGAGCTCATGATAGTACCTAATGTTTATTCTAAATAATATAAATAAGTATTTGAATCCTGAATTCATTGCGATATAAAGTGTAGATACATTCCAAGCAAAACATCAAAAATACATTAATAACTCAAATCTTAAGAAGAGATAAAAATATTGTATGAGTTGACACGGAGAAACAAAGGTATTATGTGAGTCATCAGGTACAAGTAAATGTATTATGTGAGTCGTTGGGTACAAATAAAGGCATTATGTGAGTCGTTGGGTATAAATAAAGGCATTATGTGAGTCATCAGGTAAAAGTAAAAGTATTATGTGAGTCATTAGGTACAAGTAAATGTATTATGTGAGTCATTAGGTACAAGTAAAAGTATTATGTGAGTCATTAGGTACAAGTAAAATCATTTATGATATAAGTCATCAGGTACAAGTAAAATCATTTATGATACAAGTCATCAGGTACAAGTAAAAGTATTTATGATATAAGTCATCAGGTACAAGTAAAAGTATTATATGATTAATCAAGCACAAGTAAACTATTTATTATACAACTCATTAGGTACAAATAAAAGTATTTATTATACAAGTCATTAACTAAGTTATCCTGTATACTTTGTAGTTAGATACGATCCTAAGCAGGGTGTCCGGTTCACTTTATATTTAGACGTGATCCTAAGTAAGGTGTCCCGTTGAATTTATAGTTAGG